>NW_025832080.1:602241-633495 GCF_002878395.1 Capsicum annuum | reverse complement strand
TTAAGATTGGGTTTTGCGCTTGCGGGTGTAGTTATGCGGGTTAAGTTATGGATCTTGTGTATTGGTATATTCGGGGACCCTGGAGTAAAGCGAATGCCATGGACTAGAGTTTGTTTGGTGATTCTTTGACTTTGAGTGTTGGCTTAAGTCTAAGGGGGAGATAGTAGAAAAAAATTTAACTAAGTTAAGATTGCGGGATTCAGATAGGTGTATCAGTGGGTTGCAAGTTGGTGGTGAGAAGTAGTGGTGTTGATCCTATTTTACCCCAACCTTTTCAACGACTTTGATATTTTCTCATGCCTTATGTTTCATTCCCCCGATCATAATACATGTTCATGCATATCATGGGAAATCATGTATTCTCCTAACTATAGAAATATAGAGTCCCAATTTTTATAGCGGGCGAAATCGACATTCCATAAGCTATAAACTCCAATCTCAAGTTGCGCGGTTCATAATGCATGTGCTTAAGTTTTATTGTATGTTCAAGTTCAGTCCACCGGCAACACCCTTAGCGACCAATAAGATTCAATTTATGTCCTGGGTGTCCTTAATCTTTAATCTTGATTTTGGTTGAATTCATGCATTTGATGCCCTAGTTTTCCAGCCTCAATAACCGCACCAAGTCATACACAATATCCCTTTATATTCTACCCTTTCATGACTTTCTATTTGTCGAGGGAGTGTCGATAAACAGTGGTGACGATAGGAGAGAGTGAGCGGGTTTTTATTAATAAAGATTGTGGCATGTTCATTATAGCTAAGGTGGCAAGTGTGGAGTAAGCTTGAATCTAGGCTTTTGATCGATGTCATGATTATTTGAAGCATTTTGTGTTATGTTTGTGAAAGTGGTTGTGTGATGGTTTGTTTAGGTTTGTAGGTCGGGAATTATTGAAGTGAAGTCATGGCTTAGTTAATTGGAAAAGTTAGTGAGTGTTTTCTTAAGAATAATCCCCGGAAGTTGTCTTAATAAAGGATTGTAGAATTTGAAAAAGGCGTTTTATGGGTGTTGATTAGGAGTGTATACGTAATTATAAAGATAGGCTTGAACATCATGAGTGTATATATGGACAGCGATTAAAGTTTATATTATCGATAAGTTTTGGTGTCTATGTTGATTTAGAAGTCTAAGCTAAAAGCTCTTGTAAATTGATCTTGCACAGCACTCATGTATTGTGAATATATCTCCTGTCTGAGGATATTAGTGTCAAGCCTTGGCCTTGCTATAAGTTGAATTGCGTATATGCCTATGAATAGTTCCCTAAGCTTCATGACTTGTTGATATGAATATGATGATTGAAAATGGTGATTATTAAGTGGATTAGAGTTGATTGAGTGCTAATAAGAATTGTCTATGAGAAGACGAATTGTAACAATGTGGATGTGTGTAAATTTATAATTCGAAATGGTGCTATGTTACGGTGTTAGGTGGAGGAATCGGTGACTCCAAATTAAGCTTGAAAATGACGAGAGAGAGTTTGGCTTAGTTAGATTTGAATAGCCAAGACTGCAAATGCCTTGTGAGAATTATGAATTGAATCAAGTAAGTATGGTATTTGGGGAAAATAGTATTGCGGAGAAAGGGTGTGCGAAGCATATTGATAAGCTTGAAAGCAAGGAGTTGTACTACGTGGGGTCTAGTACTTTTATTTTGATATAAGACTAATCGACCTATGCTCCGTACTTAAAATTAGGGTCGAGTTATAAATCCTTATTTCAATATATATATATATATATAAATGTATGTATGTATGTATATATATATATATATATTGTTCGGACCATATCCCAAACTCAATTGCTTCCTAGTAGCGTTGAAAGTTCCTTGGAAATATTTTGAATCATGTTCTACTTTAATGAGAGTGTGTGTTGATTCGGTCCGTGCACCTAGAAATTCAACTTGATAGTTATTCCGACAGATTCATATATTTCTTCCATCTTCCGATGTGGTCCAATCTCACTACTTGAAGTTTCATGAGCATAACCATTTCAAGAATGATTTATTTGCGTCGAAGCGATTTACCAAATTTTATTTAGCCTTTACTTTTGTTCCTGACCGGTCTATCATAAAGTGTTTCGTGGATCAGATAGTATTATTCGGGGAGAACCGATCCCAAGAGGAAGATATTGTGATATCCCGAGTTTTCATATCCTAGATCTTTCATCTCTTTCTTTGTGAATGCGGATTTAAATCAAAGTTAATAATTTTTCCTTCATCCAACTCTTTTAGTAATAGACTCAACTATGTCGTTGTGATTATCATGAGCTTATGCGTCGGAAAGTACTCCAAAGCTTAGAAAAATATAAACTTGTTCATCAAGCTATTTTAGTTGCGTATCCTCAATTTTCCTTGTCTTCCTAACCCAACGAGCGATAATCGGGGATGAATATTTCCTTGGGGGATACGATGTGATAACCCGAGTTTTCCCGTTAAATATTTCTCTCCCAAATGTGTCAAGTTGTTAAAGCCTTTTTATCTTTCCAAGAGTCCGTTAAGATCTCGAACGAAATGTATTGAATTCTGTTCTTTATCGTGATTAAGAATTTTTCTGTGTGGAATTTCTGGATATACGACCCTTCATCGTGTAGAGCATTGAATAAGATTTCCAACGATATATGAATCATACAAAACGGGCACTCGAGCGATGAGTTATGATCATTCCGATCTAACCGTGAATAGTGGTGAACAGTAAATGTGCAGGAAAAAATACTGAGGCCAGACGAATTTTAGGGTAAACTTCAAACAATCATAACTCCTTATACATAATGATCTGGGTGAGATAATATATATAAAAAGAAAGCTCTGAAAGTCCTCTTTCCAATGAAATTGGTTTCATCCAATTTGACCATCGGAGAAAAAAGTTAGGGTCGATCTACTTCAGCCTATCAAAACAGTCCACCAAAGGACGAATTTGACATTATTTGATTTTTAAGGGTATTTTGGTCATTCCCACTCCAATCCATCCGGGTAAACCATGGATTAACTCCATTAAGAGCATTCAATAGCTCATTTTTCTCCAAAATTTCCTAAGGCTCAAACCCCAACCCTACTACTCCAAATTTCATCCTTCTATGTCTCTTGATTGAACCGTAGAAATTTCAAATTGATTTGGGCTTCGAGTTGATCTTGTTAAGGGCTTCGAGAAGCAACCTTTATTTTTGTGAATAAATTTCCGGAGTCGGAAGTTCATATTCATCTTCCATTTTTAAGTATGTGGGGTTTGAACAAGAATAATTCTTCCGTTCTTATGCCCGTATCTTCAATTTTTATTATGGATTATTAGGAGTTTGGCAAATGAATTTATTTCCAAGATATCCTACCATGAGATTTTGATTATGTATATATGTAAATTGTTCAAGCTTGCCAATTATGATTATTTAATGTATTCATATGGTTCTGCAAGTTGAATTATGTCTAAATAATTCGATTATGAACTTATAAAGATTTGAATTGTAAGTTTTGAATCACATGAGTATTTTACTATTTTCGTTCTATGAATTGAGATTTAATATTGGGATTCTTGGTGTTTCTATCAACAATTGATATATTTTGAACATGTATCCACGTTTTAAGTTCAAGAATAAATTATTGGTATTTCCAAGTGTTTTCGAGCCATGTGTTAAATTTTGAGCTTCCTTATGACGATTTGAGTTATTGGGTATATTGATATCGAAGTTGCAATGAGTCTTGGTATTTTTCGGATGGTTTTGATGAGTTAAATTGTTGAAAATATTACTTATTGAGTCTTCATATCCTTGTCCAAATGTCGAGTCGGTTATGGTTCAATGCATTGATACCTTGTTGATGTTGAGGAAGATTAAAATGTTTTGAGCTAAAACGTGTTGAGTTAGGAATCCACAAATTGATATGATTTGATTAATGAGAAAGAGATTTGATTTGGTATCTATGATAGAACCTTGTAATGTTGTGGTGGATTTACTAATACGTTCTGAGCTTGTCGGGGAGTAGTACTTAGCACCGAGAGGGAAATTTGGCATTTTTCCAAACCTATGTGCCACCATAGGGTTGTTTGATGATGATATTATTGGCCAGAGAGCCCGATTTTGATTATTGCAGTTTTAAGGTCTTACTCCCTGGCAAAGAGGATGACGCTCCCGCCAATGGGTGTTTCAAACATTGGTATTCCACGTAGCTCACGTGGAGTTGTTGGTTATAGGAAACTCCCGTGTCCATAATATTAAGTTTCTTGAATTACCGAGTCACTCCGAGATTTAAGTCAAAGAGTTAAGATGTTTATGATGTTTTATGGTCATTTATGATGATTTATAATTACCTATGATAATTTTTGACGATTTGATAATTTATGATGATTTAGGATGATTTATCATAATTTATGATTTATAATGATTTACGTGGATTGTGAGATTTTATCATATGAACTGTTTATTATAAAATTACGAAAAGTATGATTTGATATAACTCAAGCCCAGTGAGTCATCATTATCCATATGCATGTTTTCATGAAATTGATTATACTATTTATATTGTTGCATGCACCCCTACATACTCAGTACATTTCAAAGTGCTGACCCAATATTTTCATGGGCCACATTCTTACCAAAATATAGGTACAAGCTGTAGCGCACATATCATGTTCAGCTGGGTCGCATCTCTCGATCAGTAGGTGATTAGTCCTTTTGATTCAGGGACTTGAGTTGTTCAATTTGAGGTGTATTATATTTTTTGTATTCAGTCGTATTGAGTAGGGGTTGTTGGGGTCATGACCCGGTTATCTTTGGTCAATGCTAGTAGAAGCTTCATAGACAGTCACTAGTAGTCAGTGTATTTAGTTTCAGATTTATATATATATGAGCAGAATTGTGACCGCGTAAATTTACTTTCATGTTGGTCAGACTAGTTATGGGTTGTTTCTACATTATTCCTTCTATCTTATGTATTTTATTCAGTTGCTTTGGGTAATACCAGATGAAGGGTTAGCTTGGGGTCACTTGTGACCTTAAGCACCGTGTGACATCTCAGAATCCGATTTTAGGGCGTTACAAGCTTGGTATCAGAGCCTAGAGTTCAAGTGTCCTAGGGTGTCTTTGAATCTGTGTCTAGTAGAGTCTTGCGGACCGGTACGGAGACGTCTATACTTTTCTTTGAGAGGCTACAAAGCATTTAGGAAAATGTTCCCTTTCTTTCAAGTCGTAGATCGCACTGTGGAAAGGTTTCTTAAGAAATTCATGTGGGTTCATATCTTGCATAAATTAGGCCATTTTGCCTTGTTCCAAAATACCGGATATAGTCAAGCGTAAATCCTTATTGATGGTATTTTCTTAGGTAATCTCCTCTGATATTACGGGATTGTAAGTGAGCTAGGAAAAAAAAGATTTCATTAGTTCTCTTGAGTTCCAAAAAATTGAGGTGTCATATGTACGTTCTTTAAGGTTGTGCATTAATCCTATGTCGGAACTGCTTTTTGATATCTCCCTAGAATTCATGATGTAATTTCGTATTTTCCTTATTCGTGTACTAATGTTGAGACAGGGTGATTAACTAGTTCCAATTTCCTCTCTTGATTATATTCCTGGGCTTACTAGAAAAGGTTCCATAGCTTTCAAGATGTACCCTCATCCCCCTTGATTCGTTCAGTTGAGGTAAAGAGAGACACGTATTCTCGGATCCTTGATTATGGTGTACTAGTCTTTTATTTCTTGAAAATATTTTCTGATCATATTTTGATGAAAACTTGAATCTAGTGAAGCCGTGTAGGGATTATTTCGATTCACTAGCATAATTGTTTTGATATTTATTTCCTTTTTCAAAATACAAAACCAAAGTCTAGTGAAGCCGTGTGAGGCCTATTTTGATTCACTAGCAGCTGGCTGTTTACTCTGTTGTTCTTGCATTGGTTGAAATTGAGGGGTTGGAAACGTGGTGGAAGGCGGTGTTAATAAATTATTATGGCATAGGCCATGGAATTCTGGATGATTATTGTCGTTATGAGTATTTGGTGGACTAGTATGTTTGGGGTGTTTGATAGATGGAAATGGTTGTTGAGATTATTGTTAATCGTAGTTAGAGTGAGTTGTTAAGTTTGTATAGCGGGTGACCAGAAAAATAAATTTAATGATTGAATTGCTACAACGTTAGTGATAGGGAGGAGATTTAGTAGGTTTGAACCATATGTACGGGAGCTTAAGTCTATTTTCTTGTGATCAAGTGTGATATTGTGTGTTGAGGTAGTAGTATGCTCAAGGTGTTATGGGGATTTTTTTAAGTTATTAAATGTTAAGCGGTTAGTGTTATCCTTGATCGGGTAAGTATGAATGATGATATGTGGTATACGATGTAATTGTGAGTTAACTTGGGCATTAGAGGTTGACGAGGGTGTTAGTTTGAGATGTGATGTTAGTAAAGCACGAAAAAGTTAGTATGGTTTAGCGAAGGTTTGATGTATACATGGTAAGTGCTAGAATCTAAGCTGCAGAGTGCATGAATTGTTTTATGATAACTTTTGAAGTTGTCTAAGTTGGTGGGTATTTGAGAGTTATGTTAAGATTGGGTTTTGCGCTCGCGAGTGTAGTTATGAGGGTTAAGTTATGGATCTTGTGTATGGGTATATCCGGGGACCCTGGAGTAAAGTGAATGCCATGGACTAGAGTTTGTATGGTGATTCGTTGACTCAGAGTGTTGGCTTAAGTCTAAGGGGGAGATAGTAGAGATTTTTTTTAACTAAGTTAAGATTGCGGGATTCAGGTAGGTGTATCGGTGGGTTGCAAGTTGGTGGTTAGAAGTAGTGGTATTGATCCTATTTTACCCCAGCCTTTTCAACGACTTTGATATTTTCTCATGCCTTATGTTTCATTCCTCCGATCATAATACATGTTCATGCATATCATGGGAAATCATGTATTCTCCTAACTATAGAAATATAGAGTCCCAATTTTTCTAGCGGGCGAAATCGACATTCCATAAGCTATAAACTCCAATCTCAAGTTGCGCGGTTCATAATGCATGTGCTTAAGTTTTATTGTATGTTCAAGTTCAGTCCACCGGCAACACCCTTAGCGACCAATAAGATTCAATTTATGTCCTGGGTGTCCTTAATCTTTAATCTTGATTTTGGTTGAATTCATGCATTTGATGCCCTAGTTCTCCGACCTCAATAACCACACCAACTCATACACAATAACCCTTCATATTCTACCCTTTCATGACTTTCCATTTGTCGAGGGAGTGTGGATGAACAGTGGTGATAATAGGAGAGAGTGGGCGGGTTTTTGTTGATGAAGATTGTGGCATGTTCATTTTAGCTAAGGTGGCAAGTGTGGAGTAAGCTTGAGGCTAGGCTTTTGATAGGTGTCATGATTATTTGAAGCATTTCGTGTTGTGTTTGTGAAAGTGGTTGTGTGATGGTTTATCTAGGTTTGTAGGTGGGGAATTATTGAAGTGAAGTCTTATGCATGGCTTAGTTAATTGGAAAAGTTAGTGATTGTTTTCTTAAGAATAGTGCCTGGAAGTTGTCTTAATAAAGGATTGTAGAATTTGAAAAAGGTGTTTTATGGGTGTTGATTAGGAGTGTATGTGTAATTATAAAGATAGGCTTGAACATCATATATGTATATATGGATGGAGATTAAGGTTTATATTATCGATAAGTTTTGATGTCTATGTTGATTTAGAAGTCTAAGCTAAAAGCTCTTGTAAATTGATCTTGCATAGCACTCATGTATTGTGAATATATCTCCTTTCTGAGGATATTAGTTGCAAGCCTTGGCCTTTCTATAAGTTGAATTGCATATATGCCTATGAGTAGTTCCCTAAGCTTTAAGAATTGTTGATATGAATATGATGGTTGAAAATGGCGAGTATTAAGTGGATTAGAGTTGATTGAGTGCTAATAAGAATTATCTGTGAGATGAGGAACTGTAACAATGTGGATGTGTGTAAATTTATAATTCGAAATGGTGCTATGTTACGGTGTTAGGTGGAGGAATTGGTGACTCCAAATTAAGCTTGAAAATGAGGAGAGAGAGTTTGTCTTAGTTAGATTTGAATAGCCAAGATTTAAAATGCCTAGTGAGAATTATGAATTGAATCAAGTAAGTATGGCATTTGGGGAAAATAGTATTGCGGAGAAAGGGTGTGCGAAGCGTATTAATAAGCTTGAAAGTAAGGAGTTGTACTGCGTGGGTTCTAGTACTTTTATTTTGATATAAGACTGATCGACCTACGCTCTGTACTTAAAATTGGGGTCGAGTTATAAATCCTTATTTTAATATATATATATATATATATATAGATATATATATTGTTCGGACCATATCCCAAACACAATTGCTTCCTAGTAGCGTTGAAAGTTCCTTGGAAATATTTTGAATCATGTCCTAATTGAATGAGAGTGTGTCTTGATTCGGTCCGTGCACGTAAAAATTCAACTTGATAGTTGTTCTGACGGATTGATGTATTTCTTCCATCTTCTGATGTGGTCCAATCTCACTACATGAAGTTTCGTGAGCATAACCATTTCAAGAATGATTTATTTGCATCGATGTGAGCTACCAAATTCTATTTAGCCTTTGCTTTTGTTCCCGACTCAAGTATTAAGCCATAGGTCGATCATAAAGTGTCCCATGTATCAATTGGTATTATTCGGGGAGAACCGATCCCAAAAGGGAGATATTGTGATATCCCAAGATTTCATATCCTAGATCTTTCATCTCTTTCTTTGTGAATGCGGATTTAAATCGAAGTTAATAATTTTTCCTTCATCCAACTCTTTTAGTAATAGACTCAACTATGTCGTTGTGATATCATGACCTTATGCGTCGGAAAGTACTCCAAAGCTTAGAAAAATATAAACTTATTCATCAAGCTATTTTAGTTGCGTATCCTCAATTTTCCTTGTCTTCCTAACCCAACGAGCGACATTCGGTGACGAATGTTTCCAAGGGGGAGATGATGTGATACCCTGATTTTTTTCGTTAAATATTTTGCTCCCAAATGTGTCGAGTCGTTAAAGCCTTTTTATCTTTTCAAGAGTCCGTTAAGATCTCGGACGAAAGTGTTGAATTTCTGTTCTTTATCGTGATTAATAATTTTTCTATGTTGAATTTGTAGATATGCGACCCATCATCGTGTAGAGCATCAAATAAGATTTCCAACGATATGTGTATCATCCAAAATGGACACTCGAGCGATGAGTTATGGTCATTCTGATCTAACCGTGAATAGTGGTGAACAGTAAATGTGCACGAAAAAATACTGAGGCTAGGCGAATTTCAGGGTCAAATTCAAACGATCATAACTCCTTATACGTAATGATCTGAGTGAGCTACTGTTTGAGAGTCCTCTTTCCAATGAAATTGGTTTCATCCAATTTGTCCATTGGAGCAAAAAGTTATGGTCGATATACTTCAGCCTATCAAAACAGTCCACCAAAGGACAGATTTGATGTTATTTGATTTTTAAGGGTATTTTGGTCATTCCCACTCCAATCCATCCGGGTGAACCATGGATTTAACTCCACTAAGAGCATTCAATAGCTCATTTTTCTCCAAAATTTCCTAAGGCTCAAACCCCAACCCTACTACTACAATTTCATTCTTCTATGTCTCTTGATTGAACCGTAGAAATTTTAAATTGATTTGGGATTCGAGTTGATCATGTTAAGGGCTTCGAGAAGAACCCTTTATTTCCATGAATAAAGTTCTGGAGTCGGAAGTTCATATTCATCTTCCATTTTTAGGTATGTGGGGTTTGAACAAGAATAATTTTTCGTTCTTGTGCCTGTATCTTTAATTTATATTATGTATTATTATGAGTTTGACAAATGAATTTATTTTCAAGATATCCTACCATGAGATTTTGATTATGTATATATGTAAATTGTTCAAGCTTGCCAATTATGATTATTTAATGGATTCATATGGTTCTGTAAGTTGAATTATATCTAAATAATTCGATTATGAACTTTTAAAGATTTGAATTGTAAGTTTTGAATCACATGAGTATTTGACTATTTTCGTTCTATGAATTTAGATTTAATATTGGAATTCTTGGTGTTTCTATCAAGAATTGATATATTTTGAACATGTATCCACGTTTTAAGTTCAAGAATGAATTATTGGTATTTCCAAGTGTTTTCGAGCCATGTGTCAAATTTTGAGCTTCCTTATGACGATTTGAGTTATTGGGTATATTGATATCGAAGTTGCAATGAGTCTTGGTATTTTTTGAATGGTTTTGATGAGTTAAATTGTTGAAAATATTACGTATTGAGTCTTCATATCCTTGTCCAAATGTCGAGTCGGTTATGGTTCAATGCATTGATACCTTGTTGATGTTGAGGAAGATTAAAATGTTTTGAGCTAAACTGTGTTTAGTTAGGAATCCACAAATTGATATGATTTGATAAATGAGAAAGAGAGATGATTTGGTCTTTATAATAGACCCTTGTGATGTTGTGGTGGATTTAGTAACGCGTTTTGAGCTTGTCGGGGAGTAGTACTTAGCACCGAGAGGGAAATTTGGTATTTCCCCAAACCTATGTGCCACCGTAGGATTGTTTGATGATGGTATTATAGGCCAAAGAGCCCGATTGTGATTATTGCAGTTTTAAGGTCGTACTCCCTGGCAAAGAGTATGACGCTCCTGCCAACGGGGGTTTCAGACGTTGGTATTCCACGTAGGTCACGTGGGGTTGTCGGTTATAGGAAACTCTTGTGTCCATAACATTAAGTTTCTTGAATTACCTATGATGATTTTTGATGATATGATAAATTATAATGATTTAGGATGATTTATCATAATTTATGATTTATAATGATTTACATGGATTACGAGATTTTATCATATGAACTGTTTATTATTAAATTACGAAAAGTATGATTCGATATAACTCAAGCCAAGTGAGTCATAATTGTCTGTATGCATGTTTTCATGAAATTGATTATACTATTTATATTATTGCATGCACCCCCACATACTCAGTACATTTCAAAGTGCTGACCCACATATTTCCATGGGCTACATTCTTACCAAAATGTAGGTACAAGCTATAGCGCACATATCATGATTAGCTAGGTCGCAACTCTCGATCGGCAGGTGATTAGTCCTTTTGATTTAGGGACTTGAGTTGTTCAGATTTCAGGTGTATTGTATTTTTTGTATTCAGTCGTATTGAGTAGGGGTAATTGAGAGTCATGACCCGGTTATCTTTGGTCAATGCTAGTAGAGGCTTCATAGACAGTCACTAGTAGTCAGTGTATTCAATTTCAGATTTGTATATATATTAGCAGAATTGTGACCGTGTAAATTTACTTTCATGTTGGTCAGACTAAGTTATGGGTTGTTTCCGTATTATTCCTTCTATTTTATGTATTTTATTCAGTTTCTTTAGGTAATTCCAGATGAAGGGTTAGCTTGGTGTCACTTGTGACCTTAAGCACCATGTGACATCTCGGGATTCAATTTTGGGGTATTACAAATAGTGTGTGGTAAGCCCAATTATTCTCCATGTACTAAATATGGTAGGACTCATCTCGGTGAATGCTTGGCTAGGCAGAAGGGTTGTTTTGGTTGTGGAATATTGGTTCATGGAATTAGAGAGTGTCCATACGCTAAGTAGGGAAATAGAGATGTTCGTGCCCAGACTCAAGATACTAGTGCACCAGCTTCTGTAGCTGGCTCGACCCCTCCTCAGGGTGCTTCATCCAGTACCGGTGGTGGACAGCCCCAAAATCGATTATATTCCTTACCATCCTACCAAGAGAAGGAGAGCTCCATAGATATTATTACTGGTATGCTTCGTGCTTTCCATTTTGGTGTTTACGTACTATTGGACCCTGGATCAAGTTTTTCTTATGTGACCTCTCTTGTTGCAGTTAATTTTTAGATAAGTTCTGAAAAGATCCCTGAGCCTTTCTTGGTTTCTACCCCAGTAGGTGAGTCAGTTGTTGCCAAATAGATCTATAGAAAGTATCCCATTATAGTCCTTCATAAGATCATGTTAGCAGACTTAATAGAGTAAGATATGTTTGACTTTGATCTTATCTTTGGTATGGATTGGCTCTATTCTTGTTATGCATCGATAGATTGTCTCACCCAACTGGTGAAGTTTCAATTTCCAAATGAGCCAGCCTTTGAGTGGAGAGGTAATTCAATTTCTCCTAAGAGTCATTTCATATTTTATCTTAAATCCAGAAAGTTAATCTCCAAAAGGTGCATCTATCATCTAGTTTGAGTCAAAGGCACTAAGTCTGAGACTCGAATAGTTTAGTCAGACAGCATAGTTAGTGAGTTTTTGGATGTTTTCCCGAAGATCTGCCAGGAGTACCTTCCGATAGGGAAATAGAATTCGGAATTGATCTTCTTCCTGATACTTAGCCTATTTCCATTCCTTCATATTGTATACCGCTAAGCTTAAAGAGTTGAAAGAGCAACTCAAAGATCTTTTAGATAAAGGTTTCATAAGGCCTAGTATTTCTTCATGGGGCGCTCCCGTCCTATTCATGCAAAATAAAGATGGTTCTTTGGGTAAGTGCATTGACTACCGTCAGTTGAATAAAGTCACAGTCAAGAAAAAATATCCTCTTCCTAGAACTGATGACTTATTTAAACAACTCCAAGGTGCAAGTTATTTCTCAAAGATAGACCTTAGATTCGGCTATCATCTGCTTAAAGTTAGGGAATGTGCTATTCCAAAGATTACTTTCGGAACCCACTATGGTTATTTTGAGTTTCTAGTCATGTCCTTTGGACTTACCAATACCCCAGCCGCCTTCATGGATTTGATGAACAGAGTGTTCAAAAAGTATTTGGACATATTCGTCATAGTCTTTATAGATGATATTTTTCTCTACTCTCGTAGTAAGAATGATTATGCAGACCACTTTAGAATTATGTTGTTGACTCTTAGAGATCATCAGTTATTTTCCAAATTCAGAAAATATGAATTTTGGCTAAGGTCAGTCGCTTTCCTTGGTCATATTGTTTCCAGTGAGGGTATCAGAGTTGATCCCCAAAAGATAGGAGCCAGAAAAAATTGGCCTAGACCTATATCTCCGTAAGATATTAGGAGTTTCGTTAGTTTAGCTGGCTATTACAGATGTTTTGTTGAGGGGTGTTCATACATTGCATCTCCTATGACCTGATTGACTCAGAAGAAGGTTAAGTTTCAGTGGTTAGATTCCTGGGAGAAGAGTTTTCAGGAGTTGAAGACTCGACTATCTTTAGCCCCAGTCTTAGCATTACCTGATGGTATAGATGGTTTTGTTATGTATTGTAATGCCTCTAGAGTTGGGCTGGGTTATTTTTTGAAGCAGAGAGGTAAGGTCATAGCCTATGCCTCTAGACAGCTTAAACCTCACAAAAATAATTACCTAACCCATGATCTTGAGTTAACTACTGTTGTGTTTGCTTTGAAAATCTAGAGACATTATCTTTACAGGGTGCACGTTGATGTGTTCACGGATCACAAAAGCCTACAACATGTGTTTACGCAGAGAGAGTTAAATCTCGGTCAGAGAAGGTGGCTAAAATTGTTGATAGATTTTGACATGGGCATTATGTATCATTCGGGCAAGGCCAATGTAGTCGCAGACACCCTGAGTAGATTATCTGTGGGCAGTGTTGCACATGTGGAGGATGATAAGAAATAGTTGGCTTGAGAAGTGCACCGTTTGACTAGGTTGGGTGTTAGATTGGTTGATTCAGCTGAAGGTAATGTTTTGGTTTAGAGTAGTTCCGAATCTTCCCTAATTTCAAAAGTAAAGGAGAAGCAAGATTAGGACCTTGTCCTAGTTAAGTTAAAGGAGTCAATTAGAGATCAGAAGTTGGAGGTTTTATCCCAAGGGGGAGATGGTGTGATAAGATACTAAAGTAGACTGTGTGTACAATGTGTAATGATTTGAGATAGCAGATTATGGCTGTAACACATGGTGCACATTACTATATTCACCCTGGTGCTACTAAGATGTACCGCAATTTGAGGAAAATCTATTGGTGGAGTGGTATGAAGAAAGATATTATAGAGTTTGTAGCTAAATATTTGGTTTGTCAATAGGTTAAGGTAGAGCACTAAAGGCCTAGTAGTGTTTTGCAAGAGTTTAGTATTTCTACTTGGAAGAGGAAAGAGGTGAATATGGATTTTGTGGCTGGTTTACCCCATTTGCATCATCGTCATGATTCGATTAGGGTTATTATGGATAGATTGATGAAGTTAGCACATTTCTTGCCAGTTCATACATCCTATACGACTGAAAATTATGCTAAGTTGTATATCTGAGAGTTGGTTAGATTGCATGGAGTTCCCTTATTGATCATCTTAGATAGGGGTACTCAGTTTACCTCTCAGTTTTGGAAAGCTTTTTAGAAGGGTCTTGGTACCCAAATTCATCTTAGTTTTGCTTTTCATCTGCAGACTGTTGGTCAGGTAGAGAGGACCATTCAGACTTTGGAGGATATTTTGAGGCCCTGTGAGCTTAATTTCAAAGGTAGTTGGGATGAGCATCTGTCGTTGATTGAGTTTACATACAACAACAATTATCATGCTAGTATTAAGATGGCTCCATTTGAGGCACTTTACGGGAGAAGATATAGATCACCTGTCGGATGGTTTGAAGTGGGTAACACCGCGTTTTTAGGACCAGATATGGTTTTAGAATCTTTGGAGGAAGTACAGTTGATTTGAGAGAGGTTGAAAATAACTCAGAATCGTTAGAAATTGTATGCAGATATGAGGAGGAGAGACCTTGAGTTTGATGTTGGTGATTTAGATTATTTGAAAGTTTCACCCATAAAGGAGGTAAAGAGATTTGGCAAGAAAGGGAAACTTACTCCCCGTTATGTAGGTACCTTTTGGATTTTGAGCCGTGTTGGAAAGGTGGCTTATGAGCTTGAGCTGCCAATAGATTTATCGTCTGTACATCCAATATTCCATGTGTCTTTGTTAAAGAAGTGTATTAGTGATCCATCGGTGGTAGTACCCTTAGAAATCACAGAGATTCATGATAGCCTCTCTTATGAAGAGATTCCAGTTGAGATCCTTGGCCATCAAGCTCGTAAACTAAGGAATAAAGAAGTTTCCTTAGTCAAGGTTCTTTGGAGAAATCAATCCTTTGAGGGAGCCACTTGGGAAGCAGAAGCAGATATACAGGCCAAGTACCCTCATCTTTTCGCTGTAGATTCAGATTCAGTTAAAGATAATAACTTTCCTCAGATTATCTCTTTTTATTCCAAGTTTCATCTTTATATAGCCATTTATTCGATAGTTATTGCATTTGCGAATCAGTTTATTTATTCTTTCAGTAGTGCATGCAAATTATAGCCTCAGTTTTCAGCATCTCAGTTTCTCTAGCCACATTCGAGGGAGAATGTTCCCAAGTAGGAGATATTGTAATACCCTAAACTTTTTCTAGCTTAATTTTTTTCCTAGAATGTTAAGGAATGGCTTCCAAATTGAATAATATAAAATTCATATAGATTTTCTTGATTTTGACTTTTCATTATGTGGGAAATTGAATAAGTTTTCCATCGATACCAAATTCGCCCAAAATTGGCACTCAGTGAAGAAGTTAGGGCATTTTTAGTAAGTAGTGTGCCAACTGGGCAGTCACCACATCGCGATGGAGGCCAAATCTATATTATTCAATTTCCAGTAGCTCATCTTGATTCCACTGCATCGCGGTGAGGTTAGCAATGAGAAAGCCACCGCATTGCAGTAATGGGCAAATTGACGTTTATCAAATTTTAGTGGGTCACCGTGATTGCACCACATCGCGGTGAACCTCAAAACAACAATTGTCAATATCAAGTAAGTCACCGCGTTGTGGTGGGTATTGCGATGAAACACTCACCGCGTTGTGGTGAAGCCTTAAACGGCGTTCCAGTTATGGATTTTAAATTCCAAGGGTAGTTTGGTCTTTTTCCTACTCCCCCAAATCGTGAAAACAAATGATTAAAGGCATTATTGAGCAAAATATGCTAATTCTTCATCAATTTCTCTCAAGTAAAAACCCTAAGCTTCAATATCCAACTTCAAGTATCCCCAAAAGTTCACAATTCTTCTTCCAAACTAATTCAAATTTCAAGATTTCCAAGTCAAAAGCTCCAAGAATAAACATTCAAGGGCACAAATAGGAACTCAAAACCAAGCTTCTTCATCTAGTTCATCATCTAAGGTATGTGGGGTTTGAAAAAGGATAAATCTTTCATTCTTGTGCCCAAAAACTTGATTTTATTAAAGATTACGTGATTTGCCAGTTACGGTTTACACCCAAACCATCTCGTTTTGAGTTTATGAATTTACAAGTGATTTGAGTATTGAAGTGCATATTATCTCATTTAATTTTGGTTTTACTTGAAGATTTCTATTATGAATTGCACTTTCCTATTGTGAATTGATATTGTTGAATGAATTTCAAGATGATTGTTGGGAATGAAGCTTTATTATGAAATCCTGAACATTTTAGTACACATGCTTTAAAACACAAGTATGAGTTTTGACATTTCAAGAAGAGTATATTATTAGCATGCTTTGACAAGTATTCAGATTTTAAAGAAAGATTGATCTTTTGATCCTAAGCTAAGATAGGGATCCATATATTCCCACAGTTTATGATTTAAACCAAAGAGAAGCATAATTAGTTTTAATTACGAATTCTTGTGCTATTTTAAGGTGGATTTTCTAAAAGTTCTGAGTAATAAGTATGAGAGTAGTATTTAGCATCGAGTTGGGTATGATTCCAAGGCCTCATGCCCCAGAACTACGTTCCACCATAGGTTTATAATCTACCTTAGTGGGCTAAGATAGTGATCACTTAAGTTAAGGTTTTATTCCGATGGCAAGGGTAGACAGCTCTTCCCAATGTGGATAAGACATTGGACTTCATGACAGCTCACATGGTTTATGTCGGTTATAAAAAACTCCCTAATTCCCAAAGTTCCAAGTTTCTAAAGCTCCCAAAGTCTCTAAGTTTCAAAGGAAACGAATGATAGAAAATCTTTTATAAGACGAAGTGTAAAGGCTCACATAATTTACTCAGATTATGAATTTTGAAAAGATAATAGTTATAGTTTTTAGTTTTTTCGATTGTAGGTTCAAACATGAGTTCTTTATACACTTAGCTAGCATGATTTAAAAAGAAAGTATAAGTACAACCTTTAGAACTAAATGTTATGAATCACTAGATTTACAAAGCTTGATTTTCCATGCACGATTTCAGATTTCAGTCTTTTAGACATTCCAGCTTATCTGAGACATTTACATTTAGCATGCATTGTCTTTATAAAGTATGATGATGTTTTCTTATGCATTACACCCCCATATACTCAGTACATCCTCAAAGTGCTGATCCACATATATGTCTATGTACTACATTATCTTATAATGTAGGTTCAGGTACTTATTATTAGTAGCGTGAGTAGTTTTAGTATCTCTATCTATGGTCCTATAGTTGGCTAGTCCTCTTATTTGAGGGCCTACTTCTTCGTATTTCCAACTTTCATAGTACTTGATTTATCATTTTAGTTTAGTTTGAGTTAGTTGGGGGTCTGTCCCAATGACTCTCTAGTTTTTTAGTAGTAGAGACTTGTTGGACTATTAGTTGATTTCCAGACTTTCATTATTTGTTATTCAGACAGTGTTTTCAGTTTATTCCAACTCAGTTTTGATATAATACCATACTATTGCATGACTAGTTTATCTTGAAGTAAGGTCCAGACTTAGTAGTAGGCTTAAAGGGGTTGGCTTAGGGCTACTCGTATCCATGATCACCATGTGATGTCTCAGGATCATATTTCAGGGTGTTACAAACTTGGTATCAAAGCCAAAAGTTTAAAGAGTCCTAGGGAGTCAGATAAGCCACATTACGTAGAGTTTTGATCATGGATATGAAGAGCACCATATTTATAAGTAAGAGGCTACAGGACATTTTAGGAAAATTATCCCCTTATTTCATAATCCATCATGCTTATAGCTATCTCTACCTGCTATTAACTCATGCTCTTTCATGACAAAATATGCCTCCTCGTAGAGCTAATACCCATAGGAATGATAATCATCCACCTTAGCCTGTTGATCCCCTAAATGAGAATGTGTCTCATGCCAAATTTTAGGCTGCCTTTCAAGCATTAGCCTAAGCTGTGACCGCTAATAATCAAGTCAATAATCAGGATGCAGTTCTGTATCAATAAGAAGGTTATTTAGCTGCAACCAGACATCGTGACTTTATGAGAATGAATTCGAACGAATTCATTGGGCCGAAGGTAGGTAAAAGACGCACGACTGTATCTTGATGAGGTGAAAAAGATCACCCAAGTTATGCATGTTATTGAGAAGAAGAGTATGGAACTGGATTTTTAGAGGTTGAAAGATGCTGCTTATGATTGGGTTGTCATGTGGAAGAAAGGTAGGGGTGAGGATGTAGCACCTATGATTTGGTAAGTGTTTCAGGATGCTTTCCTAGATAGGTTCTTTCCGTGTGAATTACGGGAAGCCAAGGTTGAGGAGTTCATGAACCTAAGGCAGGGCTCAATGACAGTAAAAGAGTACTGTCTTAAGTTCAACCAGTCATCTAAATATGCTTCTGAGTTGGTAGCTGACACTAGATCTAGTATGAGTAAGTTTGTTGCTGGAGTGTTAGGATTGATCATCAAGGAGTGTAGGACTGCCATACTTATCGGAGATATGGATCTTGTAAGATTGATGACTCTTGCCCAACAGGTCGAGGTAGAAAAGTTAAAAGGGAGGGATAGAAGTAATAAGAAGGCTAGAACTGGACAGTTTAGGTATGGTCAGACTAGATCTCAAGGAGGAAATCATTCGCAGTTTCAGAATCGTCCGCCTTTACTAGTGCTATCTTCAGCTAGTGCCCCCGTACCTAGAACCAAGTAGGAATAGTGGGGTAAGTCTTCTATGTCCAGGTCCCAAAATAGTGTGAGTAGTAAGCCCAGTTATCCTCCATGTACTAAGTGTGGTAGGACTCATCTAGGTGAGTGCTTGGCCAGGCAGAAGGGTTTTTTTGGTTGTGGAAAGTTGTGTCATAGAATTAGAGAGTGTCCATATAAAAGGAGGGAAACAGAGATGTTCATCTGCAGACTTAGGCAACCAATGCACCAACTCCTGTAGCTCGCTCGACCCCTTCTCAGGGTGCTTTATCCAGTACCGGTGATGGACAGTGCCAGAATCAATTCCATGCCTTACCATCCCGCCAGGAGCAGGAGAGCTCCCCAGATGTTGTTACTGGTATGCTTCATGCATTCTATTTTGATGTTTGCATACTGTTAGACCCTGGGTCAAGTTTTTTTTATGTGACCCTCTTCTAGTTGCAGTTAATTTTGAGATAAGTTCTGAAAAGATCTCTAAGCCTTTCTTGGTTTCTACCCTAGTAGATGAGTCAGTTGTTGCCAAACCGATCTATAGAAAGTGTCCCATTATAGTACTTCATAAGATCATGTTAGCAGACTCAATAGAGTTAGATGTGGTTGACTTTGATATTATCCTTACTATGGATTGGATATATTCTTGTTATGCATCGATTGATTATTGCACCCTAGTGGTGAAGTTTCAATTCCCAGATGAGCCAGCTTTTGAGTGGAGAGGTAATTCAGTGTCTCCCAAGAGTCATTTAATATTTTATCTTAAATCCAAAAATTTAATATCCAAAGGGTGCATCTATCATCTAGTTTTAGTCAAAGACACTAAGTTTGAGACTCCAACAATTTAGTTAGTCAGCATAGTTACTGAGTTTCTGGATGTTTTTCCTGAAGATCTGCTAGGAGTACCTCCCGATAGGGAAATAGAATTCAGAATTGATCTTCTTCCTGATACTCAGCCTATTTTCATTCCTCCATATTATATGGCTCCTGCTAGCTTAAAGAGTTGAAAGAGCAACTCAAAGATCTTTTAGATAAAGGTTTCATAAGGCCTAGTATTTCTCCATGGGGTTTTCCCGTCCTATTCGTGCGAAAGAAAGATGGTTCTTTGTGTATGTGCATTGACTACCGTCATTTGAATAAAGTCACAGTCAAGAGGAAATATCCTCTTCCTAGAATTGATGACTTATTTGACAAAATCCAAGGTGTAAGTTGTGCATGTTCGGTAGGGGCTAGGGGAAGCCCACGATGGAGGCCGCAGTGCGTCACCTAGAGCGGCGCTCCAGAGCCCATGCCACCCTGGCCAGTCTAGTCTAGGTAATTTCTGCAGTCAGGTTCCGCATTTTAAGGGCAAACGAGTCATTTTCCCTTCACCCATTGGCTCCAAAACACGGGATTAAAGCCCCAAATAGCAAAATCACTCATTCTTTTCACAAAATCCTCTCAAGAATAAGCCCTAGCTTCATCAAGTTCAAGAAATAGACTTCAAGAATTCACCCTAATCTCCAAAAGGTTAACAATTAAGGTATGTGATGTGTTCATCCAAGGGTTCCTTCTACCCTTGGAGTTTAAGAAACTATTTTTAAAACTTCAAGTGTATTGATTCCATGAATTCTATGTTGGGTTTGATTATAATGATTAGTTGTGTTTCTAATCCATATTTTTTTACAAGTTTCATGGGTAGTTAATTGATATATGTGTAGTATCATGTGAATCCATGTTAAACCCTTGAATATGTAAATTTATTATGGTAGTCATGATGCATTAATATGTTGTTCATGCCTAAGTATAAGGTTAGGCCTTCCATGTGTTTGACAAAATGCCTAAGTGAATAAATTGTACATTGTGGTCCATTGGTGACCTTATGATGAATTCATGCTAGATCTACATGTTCCGAATTTGCTCCCATATTAAAGCTATACTTTGTAAGTGATTAATGGAATGTCCATGAGAAGTGAATAGTGAAATTATGACATGATAGTGTGCATTTTCATTCATGTACAAGCCCAAGAATATGGCAAAATGTCTCAGTGACTGCATTGTGAATAGTTGACTGTTGTTATGTTATCAAGAAGTGCCATGTCTTAGTATTATCTATGCTATCGAGTCCTGGGGGTATTTAATACCCGATAATTAGCTATTACCTAGAGCCAGTGTCAGTACAGAATAGTATCAGTCATGTCATTATCAGAAGTACTCTAAGTCAGATATGAAACTCAGTAGAACTTAGTTAGCTATAGAACTCAGGAAAACTCAGTAAACTCAGTACCAGTCCATTTCATTTTAGTACATCAGTTCAGTATCTTTCAGTTGGGAGTATGATTCAGTATCGAGTGAACCTAAGGATGGATATTCACTTGCCAATAGAGGGTGTGATCCTTAGAAGCATCCCTTGCATTCTAGAACTACGTAGCCAGTGTAGGTTGAGACATCAACCTGCCAGTTGAGGGTTGATAAGGTGTCTTACCTGCCAGTTGAGGGTACCACCGTTCTCATTAAGAGCAACTGCCAGATGAGGGTGACTCAGCATTTGTCTTTACCCATGACATGGTACTGATACCCTTCTAACTTGGGTTACAGGTTGGACCCCAATCAGTTCAGAGAGGGGCATGTCGGTTAGATGATTACCTCCCACAGTCAGTTTCAGTTCCAGTCTCAGTATAGTACTCAGTTTAGTTCTACAGAAATCAAGACTGTCAGACACAGTCACCCAGTTCAGCACGAAACTCAGAATAATTCTACAAAATTTAGGACTGTCAGATACAGTCACTCAGTTATCAGTAATACAGTATCAGTAAACTCAGATATTAGTAAACTAGTGATTCAAAACTCAGTATTCGGTGTTACCATGACCTCAGTTACAGTTTAAGCATTCATGCATGTTCTCTTTTTCAGTCATGATCATGTTATTCAGTCAGTTATTGTTCATGAATATGAACCCATGCACATCAGCCTACCTCACTTAGCATATCAATACATTCAAAGTACTGACACATACTTTTCTTTTCTGCTATGATGTCTTATATCACAGGTTCAGATGCATGGGCTCCCAACCGCACTTAGCAGCCTAATCTATCAGCAACAAAGTTAATAGCGAGTCCTCATAGTTCGAGGACAGATTAATCATTTTAGTTATATCAGTACTTAATTTATTTCATTTATGGTAGTCAGTTGGTGCCTTTTCCCATCAACTCTTTGTTCAGAAAGTAGAGGCTTTTCAGACTAGAGTATTTCAGTATTCAGTTTCTGTATTGATATTTAGTATTTATTTCTTATTTGAACCTTATGGCATATTTTTCGCCTAATTTTCACATAATTATGGTATTGTTATTCAGTTATTGCAATAGGTACCAGTCATGGGTTAGCTTGTTGTCCTTCAAGATTATGAGCACCATGTAGCATCTGGGGTATAGACTGGGGGCGTTACACAAACTACAGTTATGGGACCCTATACTCTATATCCCATTAAGAAATCATGTCATCTCATCACTATAATCCAACAACCTCAGGTCTTAGTTCAAGGAGTACTAACCACATGGCACATTGGTTTGTCTTTTCAACAATCATAACATTCAAGCCTTTCAGTACTATACCCACTTTATGGATCTTCCCACTAAGACCAACAAATTCAATCGTTCTTACCATTTATCTCCTTCCCAACTATTTCACATAACAAAAGTTCATCTTCTTCTCCCTGCTTCAACTATAACCGTAGGTCAAGTAGTTGCGCCAAAAACCTAACATAATAAGAAACATCTACTCCCTTATCTAACACATTACTACACTTCCATAACCACTATCATACTAACATACGGAGGTTCATTGAGGGACCCGAGTATAAACATCAGGAAAGGGATTAACCATATTCGATTATAACATATACCTATTGTATTACTCAAGGTAGGACATGAGGTGAAGATATGGTACAATAGGTACAAAGTGATTCATATATCAAGTGTCTCGATCACAAGTAGAGAGTCGTTAGGCATAAACACAACATGAGTTCTTAGGACAAACCACAGTGAGAAACATGAGCACATACATAATGAGTCGTATAACATAAGGACTAAATTCATGAAGTCAACATTGAGACAATGATTGATATTTGAAGCTATTGCTTCTCATTTTTAGAGCTGAGATAGTCATGAGTTTGCATGAACCTTATCACTTTGGCTAAACCTGACATAAAATGAATCGATGACATATAGAAAACATATTTTATTAGAACCAAGCATGATGTGAGACATGTTTATAGATCATGAGCATCATAACATAAAGCTTAAATACTGAAAGACCCTATTTTTTCTAGTTTGGAAGTCAGAACATAGACATAAGTGCATAGAGAACTCAAATCATAGGCATAGGCATGACTCAAATTCATAAGACATTAGCAGGCTGACCTCTTAAATTAAAGTAGGAGGAGCTTGCTTGAATAGGAATAGATTTATCATGACTCTTCCCTAAAACATGACACCACAAGAGAATTTAGGAACTACCTTAATTCACCATCATCCCCTTAGATCAAAGTCACAATCCTAGACTTAAGGACTTAAGGACATAGCTTCTCATTAAATCTACTAGTACAACACTCAACACAACGGGGTATCACCATACTTATAAATGCTACACTCCTCCTGATAAAGTATGCTCTTAATCCATTGCTTCCCGGAACGATACTTTTAACTTCTGCTAGCCTCTATAGCCATAACCCTACAACTCATAGTCTCAAAAACATACACATCCTCACTCCTTATCATATAAAAATTCATTCTCCACTACTTAACATTCTAACATTAGACCTTTAATAACATAACTTATAACATAATAACCTATATTTCCTCAATTCAACTCTAAAGAACACCATACAAAAACTCTCTAGACTTCTCCATACTACAAAATTCAAGAACATGAACTAGGTACACATGACACTTATACATATAAAACCTTATCTAACAACATTCTACCTAGGGGTTCAACTTATTCTTATATACTCATGCTCTTATCCACTTAATGAATCAACCACAATTCATTATTTTACTCTTGTTCTCATGTATGTATATGCATCACAATTGTCCACTCATTATTCCACAAGTTTTCTATCTATTCTGTTGCACACATCAAATCAAGACTACTACTTACTCCCAAAAAACATACATCATTAATATTAAGCTACTATTCCTACCACCATAATCCATATCGAAAGTTCAAGCCTATTTTCTAGAACCAATCATGTACCATCGATGAGGCATTCCATACGCTATACTAGTCCATCAAATTAGGAAAGCAACCCAAATATGACATTTCACTTAACAAAGACCTACAATCACATCCCCTTCATGACAATACTACTACACCTCAAAATCGACTACATACCTTCTCATGTGCAATACTTGTTTACAACTACTAGAGAAAAGAAAATCAAGGGGGAGAATACACATAATAAGTGCTCTACACACACATAAAAAGACTCTACTCGACATGGCTTCATAGATACCCTGGGTTCATAAACCGTGCTCTGATACCAAGCTTGTCACAACCCAAATCGAGGCCTTGGCCGTGATGGACATCCCAAATTATGAAGGCCTGATAGACCCTTTAATGTACTATCATAATCATAATTCCAACATAAATCAAAGTGCAAAAGATATAACAGTGTTTAATGGAAACTTATAATCCAAAACGTGTCAACAAGATATGAAAATACATCACTTCAAATACCATCTACGAAGCCTATACTGAATACTAACTGGTATATAGAACAATCCAAAAATAAAATATATTTTGTATAATATAAGTGACAGCATTTCATAAAAAAATGTCAACATAAAACAATTAAAAATACATGGGCATAATTTTGATGAGCTTCAACTATTCTTGTAGAAACACTGACTTAACTCTTTGTATTACTTCTGAGCTAGATGGTACACCCTACAATTCTATAATTCCACAGGCTATATGGAATCTTTCCTTGACTCGGTAGCCAAGCCCCCAACCCAAGTTTGTCACAAGGATTGGAATCTCTGCTCTTTACTATGCCACCAGACCATCGCCAATATACAATCTCTAATTTTAGGGAAAAATAAAACCCCTATCGATAAAACATAGTTTTAGGAAATGAGTTATCTGAACTCGTGAATTCTTCGGTAACCATCTAAATCTTTTAAGCCCAATTTTAGTCTCTTAAAATCATACTTCTTACTTATAAATAATTCTTTTCTTATTCTGTTTAGGGAACATCCTAATAGGGTGTTATCATACCCTGACTTGTAAGTCCTTCATTTCATACCACATTATATCTACTGCCCTTATTATTTCAAAGCATTTTAATGACCACCCAACATATTTAAACATCACATAAGAGTTCATATTTCAAAAACTTATGAAAAATTATGCTAAAACACTCTCTTTTTAATACTCTAACATGCGATGGTCATCTCTTTCATCAATTATATGCAATTCTCTATTCGAAACATAAGCATTTATAAATCAAAGAAACACCCTCTCATTTAGTCATAATATAATTCATAAATGATAGTAAACCTTCAAACTCAAGATTTTAATCATCTGTATAAGCAACTCACAATATTGTTAAGAATAATGGATTTCATAACAAGAGGGAATTACATAAATCATGCTTTCATATAAATTCTCAAACTCATAGCATCCATACACATAAGCATAGTTTAAGTTTAGGGAAAACCCCCATATTTTAAACAAGATTTCACCATAAATTAGGGTTCCCAATGCATGCTCTCAAAATAATCTCAAATCACATAATACGTGCATAAATATATACTTTAAAAATTGAAAAAACCTTTAAAAATTACACCCATTAAATTGAGGATAGTCCCACATACCTTTTGACAGAGAAAAATTGAAGAGGACATAGAGTAATTGGCTTCTTAAAGTGTAGAATCATCAAACCCTAGGTAGTTTATCTCCTCTTTCATATAGAATGATATTTGAGAATTTAAAAAGGCAATGTAATGTTTATAAGGCATTAATTTCATTGAAAGAGGGCAAGGAATGGTTATGGGATGATAAAAGACCTTTATTCCCTTAAGATAAATCAAATGGAACACTTTTTAACACCCTGGATAGGCTATGCATCGCATGGCCAAAGTAAACCTTAATGTTTGAATCATATGACCATTTCATAGTTGAGGAATTGAGCTTAGATGATTGCTTTGTGGTGCATGGCTATCGCACAACCAGGACAGTGCCTCATTAAAACCCTCATAACTTTTGACTCCGAACTCGGATTGACGAATGATTGGTGGTGTTGGAAAGAATACTTGAAGGACTTTAATTTAATATATTTTAGGTCACAAAACTCATTATATTCAAGGATAAATGGTCGCTGGAAGTTTACCCATGCAAAATCATTAACTAAAAGTCAATCGATAAGACAGTGCGCAACTTAACTTTTGAGCTAGAAGATTTTTATGATTTATATTCATCTCCAATGATGTTACCACAATAATTAAATTTTGTTAAGTATTATTTCTAAATATAAACCATTGTGTTCGAGTCTATGAATATAGGAAAGACAATTTAATATTATTTTGAAAGTATAGGTTGTTACAAGGCACCGAGGTGATAGCCATCCAAAATATAATATGTGTCTGGAATCAAGGTCATATAGACCTCACAACATTGGAAAATGCAATTTCCAGTGTTAGTCCCCCTTAGAATACTCCTTCTCGGTGAGCTACATAACTCCCTTTCAGCCTAAATTAAAATAATTTGCATAGAAACCAACCATTAACTGAGGAGTCTATCATTAAGGCATTTTCTAACTTGGTATTGTCATACCAATAGGTTTTAAACCTATTCCAATTATGCCACACAAAAACCATTTAACCATTAGACTTCAATTTCTAATTTTAAATCCAAAAACAAAGCCACCAAGGGCATTCCAAAACAAGAGCCACCAAGGGAATTCCAAAACTTTTTTATCCATTTATCCTTTAATGAAATGCAATATTTCAAAAGACAATTTAAATTATGTAAAAATTCATATTCAAAATCTACATTACAAAATGGTTTGAGGTTAATGTCATTACTATGCCAAAAATTCATAAATTTGGTGAAACCTATGTCACCCATGTCAACCGTTGTAATAATACACCAATTCAGCTCCAAAAAACATTAATTAAAGCATGATAAACCCATTAAAACAAGAAAAAAGTAATTCAAGTATTATCAACCAAAAACCCTCAACCCAATTTTGAATCCATCATTTAAAACACATGAATATTAAATATGCCACAATGTAAAATACAAGTTAGGGAATGAGTAACATTCCTTTTAGACACCTATACTTTTCCTTTTAAGTATGATTTTTGGAGAAACAACCCTAACTTTTCTCTCTTGAGAGTGGGAAAAACAAGGAACTATGAGAAACTGATATCTAATGAGTAAATAACAATTAAAGAGTGATTTAAGTCATTGAGGAAGGGGGTAGGGTTTAAGGTGAGGAAAATACCAAAATAACCTTAAATAAATCAAAAAAATTTAAGGAAGTTCTCAGTTGACGACTGATGTTGGGTGTATTTATGCCTTTTAGTGTTGTTACCCTAGCCTATTTAGCCTTGTTTAGAGGGAAATTCGTGTGATTTATGTGTTAATATTGATATAAATAAGAATATAAGTGTTTAAGTATGTAATTAAAGTTTTTAAAGGTGTTTTCAAATAAGTTTGGATTCAAATTTATCATTTAGAGACGAAAAAAGAAAACTAATTTTACTAGCTTGAGCTAGGTGTCGTTCTAGTCTATCGTGGTGGTTTATAATGTGTTAAATGAGTTATTATTGTGTAAAAATGTGTGAAAAAACTTTATTATAGTGTTCAAAGTGCAATTAAATTAATCCAAGAGTCGGAACAACAAGTTAAAGATTAATGTGGCAAGCTTAGTGTTAGTTTATGTTTCTAGTTCACCATTCTTGATATATTGTGTTGTTTTGAGCTCTAATCCGTGGTGTATGTTGATGTAGGATGCTTTATGAGTTGATTATGATGATATATAAATTATATAAAATCTGTAAATCAAGTGTAAACAATACAAAACAGCTTGGAATGGATCAATGAAAGCACGAGATAAGATTTAACGTAAAACAGACACTTTGGATGTCCATGGCGCGTATCCGACCCAAACCATGGATATAAAGATATTTAAAAACATATATATCTTACTAAGTGACCCAAAATAGTGTGAATCCGTGATTAGGGTGCATCTCTCACCTTATCCCCCACAATAAGATCTGCGACGCCACCTAGTTCAAAAATTGACAGTTTTGTCCTCCTATAAATACGATGCTTGTACTTGATGTTATACACTTTTTGATGTCATGGTACAATTGACGAGGATGCTAAAACTTTTAGTTTAGGTTTTACATTCTTTAATTTATCACTTTAATGGTTTTAATAACCTATTAAGGACTCTTGATTACGGTGATGACTATTAGTGGCTAGAAACCCCTTTTCCGAGGTTAAAGCCAAGAACATGACTATTATCGTTTTGAATTGATTTTGTTTAATTTGATTATAATATTTGGTTGATTGTTTATCCCTTTTTTAATTATTTTGAGGATTGCGCATGCTTAGAATATATATATATATATATTGTCAATTTTTTTTATCTCAGGAGAGGGAAATAGAAAGATAGAACGTGGGAGTAAATAGAGTAGGGTTCTTATTCCTTTATAAAATAGGGGATATGAATTAGCATATAGGATAGAGATATACCTAGAAGCCTTACTTGGTTCACTATGGGATAAAATATAAATGTGTTTAGCTTAGTTCTCACATCTCCGCTCAACGATGTACTTGTGGGTCTAAGTTAGAAAGGTGGATACAGGTCGGGAGACCATGATCATAAAATCAATCCTGTGAATCGACAACCAAGATAATTAACTTAACCAAAGATTTTCAATAGCATAGTATGATTGTTGTTAGTGCTTTAACCCTGGGTTTCCACCCATTGATTGTCCAAAGTCCTTTACTTTTCCGCATTGTTTACTTTACTTTAAATTTATAACTACAAAACTCTTGTACTACTCTTAGTAGTTAAACTAGAATTGGATAGATGTTAACACAAGTCCCTATGGAATCAATATTCGGCATTATTTAAGGACACTTTATTACTTGTTTAGACCACGTACATTTGTGTATGCGCTTGAGTGGAACAATTATTTGACGCCGTTGCCGGGGACTTATAAATAGGCAACTATCTTATTTTTAGTTTTTCTATATTGAGTTTTACATAGTTTAGTTTGTTTTAGTTTTCTTTATTTTATTTTATTTTTGTATCACACTTCTTGACATAGCCACCTGGGATAGATAATTTTTGAGGGATGATGATTCTTGTCATTTTTGTGGAGGACCCTACCATGAGGATTTTTGTTCAAATTTTGATGTAAGCATTTGGAGGGGACCTGCTTATTTTTTACCTATGCGGTAAACCATAAGTTGGAGTGTGGTTTGTGGTAATATGTATCACTCTGCAGATATGTGTGGTGCTAATCCTAATTCAGTCATATTGTGGGCAATGCTCAAAAGACAACTAAGGAGATAGATGCAGAGTTGACACCCCAACCGGTTGCAGAGAAAGTTGTTAATAATTTGAGAAAGTCTGAGTACTCGAAAACTAAAGTTATTGAACATACTAAGGACATACCACCACCACCATGTCCACAGATGCTAAGAAAAGAAAAATATGAGGATGATACTAGCCAATTTGTGGAACAGACAGAAGAATCGTAACCACTCAACTATCATCTTTCTTTTGAGACTATAATTGAGAAGCTGAATATGAGTGAGGGTATTATGGATAGTGTAAATTTAGAAGTTGTATTGGTTGGGACTCATTCAAAGTACTTTGATATATTATATTTAGATGATGTCTTGTTTGTGGAATCATTTGAAATAGTGGAAGAGTGTGAAGATGAGAAACAAGAATCCTATATTCTTAATTTTCCACCATACAAGAAATATAAAAATACACCTCACTTTAAGGCCGAGTGGGTTACCATGCACATTTTATTAATTGATTTCTTCATCTTTACACCACCACCCTATGAGCGAAGCAAAAGGATGGATTCAAAATTGAGGGTGAAATTTATATCCTCATGGTAGAGGAAAACGTTGATGTGGGTCATGCCGCGACACAAAATCAGGCGCTGCTTGGGAGACAACCAAAGGTAAGGTATGCTCTATTTTTAGTATTTTTAGTTTTTACTTCACTAGTTTTTTTGTTTTTGTTGAGTCACAGGTTGATGGGAAATATGAGTACCTAAAAATCTGAGCTAAGGAGCATGGCGAAGACTTAGTGTGGGGTTCCCGAACCTCCTTGATGCAAGAAGATGCTACTAGTTAGGCCTAGAGGCCTTATGGAGTATTTCTATCTCTACTTTTAAGTATACTTTAGGGACAAAGTAGATTTTTAAGTATGTGTGTGTATGGGGGGAGGGGATTTTTAAGTGTGTGTGTATGTGGGGGGGGGGGGGCAGGAATTCCCAATTTTTAGGGGTAATTTTTTTTTGTGATTAGGAATAAGTAAGATATTCTTGTTGGTGCTATAGTTGACAGCATGATGCAAGTGTTTTTGCTATAAAAAGCATATTTATTGTGTGAATTACTGATTTTGAGACTCTCAGGCTCATGATTCTAATTCTTGTACTTGTTGGCTTAATGTTGAAATTATGCTATTTTTTGGTTGAGAGTTTATGATGATCCTACTGATTTGAGAATGTGCCATATATGTGTAAAGATTTTGTATATTTTTTGTTGCATGTGATGACTATAAATTGCCTGATGTATGTGCAAAGCGAAATAAAGAGTGTGGGTTTAGGAGATAATATATGCATTTATTTAATAACCACGTTTCATACCTTCTTTTGACCTACCTTTATGCATAATCCTAGTTAAACTTATTGAGCCTTTTGCTTTTTCTTTGGTAGCCTCATATGTAGCTTAATCCTCTTCTTGATTGACCTTAATTTGATCCAAAGATCCTAGGAGCTTTAGTGTAAATGACATACTCCCACCATAGTGTATGTTAATGATCTTAATGATATGGGAAAGAATAAAAAGAAGTGGGTAGATAGAAGTGGTGTGAATGGGTTGTAAAAGGTGAGTTGATTGCATAATGTGATGTATTAAAGTGTTTAGGGAAAATAGTCACTATTACTGGCAAAAATAGTTCCTACCCATCCCGTAGACTACATTACAACCATTTAAGACCTATTTGATCTTAAGCTTCAACATTCTAATATTAGTGGAGTACTACACTAAGGGCAAGCCTATGGTTCATCGTGTGTGACTTGTGAATTCCACATGAGGGTGAGCGTAATTTGATACTTGTACCCATTCTATGATAAATTGCATTTATGTGAGTGACTATGAGTAAC
>NW_025832080.1:591596-599241 GCF_002878395.1 Capsicum annuum | reverse complement strand
CTTATCTAAAAATTAACTGCAACAAGAGAGGTCACATAAGAAAAACTCGATCCAGGGTCCAATAGTACGTAAACACCAAAATAGAAGGCACGAAGCATACCAGTAATAATATCTATGGAGCTCTCCTTCTCTTGGTGGGATGGTAAGGAATATAATCGATTCTGGTGCTGTCCGCCACCAATACTGGATGAAGCACCCTGAGGAGGGGTCGAGCGATCTACAGAAGCTGGTGCACTAGTATCTTGAGTCTGGGCACAAACATCTCTATTTCCCTACTTAGCATATGGACACTCTCTAATTCCATGAACCAATATTCTACAACCAAAACAACCCTTCTACCTAGCCAAGCATTCACCGAGATGAGTCCAACCACATTTAGTACATAGAGAATAACTGGGCTTACCACACACTATTTGTAATGCCCCAAATTTGAATCCCGAGATGTCACACGGTGCTTAAGGTCACAAGTGACACCAAGCTAACCCTTCATCTGGCATAAACCATAGCAACTGAATAAAATACATAAAATAGAAGGAATAATGCGAAAACAACCCATAACTAGTTTGACCAACAGGAAAGTAAATTTACACGGTCACAATTCTGTTCATATATATATAAATCTAAAACTGAATAAACTGACTAATAGTGACTATCTATGAAGCTTCTACTAGCATTGACCAAAGATAACCGGGTCATGACTCCCAACAACCCCTACTCAATACGACTGAATACAAAAAATACAATACACCTCAAATTGAAAAACTCAACTCCATAAATCAAAAGGACTAATCACCTGCCGATCGAGAGATACGACCCAGCTGAACATGATATGTGCGCTACAGCTTGTACCTATATTTTGGTAAGAATGTGGCCCATGAAAATATGTGGGTCAGCACTTTAAATGTACTGAGTATATGGGGGTGCATGCAACAATATAAATAGTATAATCAATTTCATGAAAACATACATACGGACAATGATGACTCACCTGGCTTGAGTTATATCAAATCATACTTTTCGTAATTTTATAATAAATAGTTCATACAATAAAATCTCTCAATCCACGAAAATCATTATAAATCATAAATTATGATAAATCATCATAAATTATCAAATCGTCAAAAATCATCATAGGTAATTATAAATCATCATAAATGACCATAAAACATCATAAACATCTCAACTCTTTGACTCAAATTTCGGAGTGACTCGGTAATTCAAGAAACTTAATATTATGGACACGGGAGTTTCCTATAACCAACAACCCCACGTGAGCTACATGAAATACCAACGTTTGAAACCCTCGTTGGCGGGAGCGTCATACTCTTTGCCAGGGAGTACGACCTTAAAACTGCAATAATTAAAATCGGGCTCTCTGGCCAATAATATCATCATCAAACAACCCTACGGTGGCACATAGGTTTGGGGAAATACCAAATTTCTCTCTCGGTGCTATGTACTACTCCCCGACAAGCTCAGAAAGCATTAGAAAATCCACCACAACATTACAACGTTCTATCATAAAGACCAAATCAAATCTCTTTCTCATTTATCAAATCATATCAATTTGTGGATTCCTAACTCAACACGTTTTAGCTCAAAACATTTTAATCTTCCTCAACATCAACAAGGTATCAATGCATTGAACCATAACCGACTCGACATTTGGACAAGGATATGAAGACTCAATATGTAATATTTTCAACAATTTAACTCATCAAAACCATCCGGAAAATACCAAGACTCATTGCAACTTCGATATCAATATACCCAATAACTCAAATCGTCATAAGGAAGCTCAAAATTTAACACATGGCTCTAAAACACTTGGAAATACCAATAATTTATTCTTGAACTTAAAACATGGATACATGTTCAAAATATACCAATTGTTGATAGAAACACCAAGAATCCCAATATTAAATCTCAATTCATAGAACAAAAATAGTAAAATACTCATGTGATTCAAAACTTACAATTCAAATCTTTATAAGTTCATAATCGAATTATTTAGACATAATTCAACTTACAGAACCATATGAATCCATTAAATAATCATAATTGGCAAGCTTGAACAATTTACATATATACATAATCAAAATCTCATGGTAGGATATCTTGGAAATAAATTCATTTGTCAAACTCCTAATAATCCATAATAAAAATTGAAGATACGGGCACAAGAACGGAAGAATTATTCTTGTTCAAACCCCACATACCTAAAAATGGAAGAAGAATATGAACTTCCGACTTTGGAACTTTATTCACGAAAATAAAGGGTGCTTCTCGAAGCCCTTAACATGATCAACTCGAAGCCCAAATCGATTTGAAATTTCTACGGTTCAATCAAGAGACATAGAAGGATGAAATTTGGAGTAGTAGGGTTGGGGTTTGAGCCTTAGGAAATTTTGGAGAAAAATGAGCTATTGAATGCTCTTAATGGAGTTAAATCCATGGTTTACCCGGATGGATTGGAGTGGGAATGACCAAAATACCCTTACAAATCAAATAATGTCAAATCTGTCCTTGGTGGACTATTTTGATAGGCTGAAGTAGATCGACCATAACTTTTTGCTCCGATGGTCAAATTGGATGAAACCAATTTAATTAGAAAGAGGACTTTTAGAGATTTCTTTTGATATATAGTATCTCACCCAGATCATTATATATAAGGATTTATGATCGTTTGAAGTTGACCCTAAAATTCGTCTGGCCTCAGTATTTTTTCCTGCACATTTACTGTTCACCACTATTCACGGTTAGATCGGAATGATCATAACTCATCGTTCGAGTGTCCGTTTTGGATCATTCATATATCGTTGGAAAGTTTATTCGATGCTCTACACGATGAAGGGTCGTATATCCAGAAATTCCACACAGAAAAATTCTTAATCACGATAAAGAATAGAATTCAACATATTTTCGTCCAAGATCTTAACGGACTCTTGGAAAGATAAAAAGGCTTTAACAACTCGACACATTTGGGAGAGAAATATTTAACGGAAAAACTCGGGATATCACATCATATCCCCCATGGAAACATTCATCCCCGATTATCGCTCGTTGGGTTAGGAAGACAAGAAAAATTGAGGATACGCAACTAAAATAGCTTGATGAACAAGTTTATATTTTTCTAAGCTTTGGAGTACTTTCCGACGCATAAGCTCATGATAATCACAACGACATAGTTGAGTCTATTACAAAAAGAGTTGGATGAAGGAAAAATTATTAACTTTGATTTAAATCCGCATTCACAAAGAAAGAGATGAAAGATCTAGGATATAAAAACTCGGGATATCACAATATCTCCCTCTTGGGATCTGTTCTCCCTCAATAATACTAATTGATCCATGGAACACTTTATGATAGAACCATGGTTTAATACTTGGATCGGGAATAAATGCAAAGGCTAAATAGAATTTAGTAACTCGCTTCAATGCAAATAAATCATTCTTGAAATGGTTATGCTCACGAAACTTCAAGTAGTGAGATTGGACCACATCGGAAGATGGAAGAAATATATGAATCCGTCGGAATAACTATCAAGTTGAATTTCTAGGTGTACGGACCGAGTCAAGACACACTCTCATTCAATTAGGACATAATTCAAAATCTTTCCAAGAACTTTCAACACTACTAGGAAGCAATTGAGTTTGGGATATGGTCCGAACAGATAATTCTTATTACCACTCAATCAACTCTAATCCACTTAATACTCACCATTTTCAACCATCATATTCATATCAACAAGTCTTGAAGCTTAGGGAACTATTCATAGGCATATATGCAATTAAACTTATAGCAAGGACAAGGCTTGCAACTAATATCCTCAGACAGGAGATATATTCACAATACATGAGTTCTATGCAAGATCAATTTACAAGAGCTTTTAGCTTAGACTTCTAACTCAACATAGACACCAAAACTTATCGATAATATAAACTTTAATCTCCGTCCATATATACACACATGATGTTCAAGCCTATCTTTATAATTACGTATACACTCCTAATCAATACCCATAAAACACCTTTTTCAAATTCTACAATCCTTTATTAAGACAACTTCCGCGCACTATTCTTAAGAAAACACTCACTAACTTTTCCAATTAACTAAGCCATGCACAAGACTTCACTTCAATAATTCCTCACCTACAAACCTAGATAAACCATCACACAACCACTTTCACAAACACAACACGAAATGCTTCAAATAATCATGACATCCATCAAAATGCTAGCCTCAAGCTAACTCCATACTTGCCACCTTAGCTAAAATGAACATGCCATAATCTTTATCAACAAAAACCCGCTCACTCTCTCCTATCGTCACCACTGTTCATCCACACTCCCTCGACAAATGAAAAGTCATGAAAGGGTAGAATATAAAGGGATATTATGTATGACTTGGTGCGGTTATTGAGGCCAGAGAACTAGGGCATCAAATGCATGAATTCAACTAGAATCAAGATTAAAGATTAAGGACACCCAGGACATAAATTGATTCTTATTGGACGCTAAGGGTGTTGCCGGTAGACTGAACTTGATCATACAATAAAACTTAACCACATGCATACACAAGATCCATAACTTAACCCGCATAACTATACCCGCGAACGCAAAACCCAAACTTAACATAACTCTGAAATACCCACCAACTTAGACAACTTCAAAAGTTATCATACAACAATTTATGCACTCCACAGCTTAGATTCTAGCACTTACCATGGATACATCAAACCTTTCCTAAACCATACTAACTTCTTCGTGCTTTACTAACATCACATCTCAAACTAACACCCTCGTCAACCCTTTAATGCCCAAGTTAACTCTCAATTACATCGTATACCACATATCATCATTCATACTTACCTGATCAAGGATAACACTAACCGCTTAATATTTAATAACTTAAAAAAAATCCCCATAACACCTTGAGCATACTACTACCTCAATACACAATATAACAATTGATCACAAAAGAATAGACTTAAGCTCCCGTACATACGGTTCAAACCTACTAAATCTCCTCCCTATCACTAACGTCGTAGTAATTCAATCATTAAGTTCATTTTTCTGGTCACCCGCTATACAAACTTAACAACTCACTCTGACTACGATTAACAACAATCTCAACAACTATTTCCATCTATCAAACACCCCAAACATACTAGTCCACCAAATGCTCAAAACAAAAATAATCATCTAGAATTCCATGGCCTATGCCTTAATAATTTATTAACACCGCCTTCCACCACGTTTCCAACCCCTCGATTTCAACCAATGCAAGAACAACAGAGTAAACAGCCAGCTGCTAGTGAATCGAAATAGGCCTCACACGGCTTCACTAGACTTTGGTTTTGTATTTCGAAAAAGGAAATAAATATCAAAACAATTATGCTAGTGAATCGAAATAAGCCCCACATGGCTTCACTAGACTTCAAGTTTTCATCAAAAGATGATCAAAAAATATTTTCAAAAAATAAAATACTGGTACACCATAATCAAGGATCCGAGAATACTTGTCTCTCTTTACCTCAACTGAACGAATCAAGGGGGATGAGGGTACATCTTGAAAGCTATGGAACCTTTGCTAGTAAGCCCAGGAATATAATCAAGAGAGGAAATTGGAACTAGTTAATCACCCTGTCTCAACATTAGTACACGAATAAGGAAAATACGAAATTACATCATGAATTTTAGGGAGAAATCAAAAAGCACTTCCGACATAGGCTTAATGCACAACCTTCAAGAACGTACATATGACTCCTCAATTTTTTGGAACTCAAGAGCACTAATGAAATCTTTTTTTTCTAGCTCACTTACAAGCCCGTAATATCAGAGGAGATTACATAAGAAAGTACCATCTATAAGGATTTACGCTTGACTATATCCGGTATTTTAGAACAAGGCAAAATGGCCTAATTTATGCAAGATATGAACCCATATGAATTTCTTAAGGAGCCTTTCCACAGTACGATCTATGACTTGAAAGAAAGGGAACATTTTCCTAAATGCCTCGTAGCCTCTCGAAGAAACATACAGACGTCTCTGTACCGGTCCGTAAGACTCTACTTGACACGGATTTAAAGACACCCTAGGACACTTGAACTCTATGCTCTGATACCAAGCTTGTAACGCCTCAAAATTGGATTCTGAGACGTCACACGGTGCTTAAGGTCACAAGTGACCCCAAGCTAACCCTTCATCTGGCATAACCCAAAGCAACTGAATAAAATACATAAAATAGAAGAAATAATGTGGAAACAACCCATAACTTAGTCTGACAAACATAAAAGTAAAATTACATGATCACAGTTCTGCTCATGTATATACAAATCTAAAACTGAATACACTGACTACTAGTGACTGTCTATGAAGCTTCTATTAGCATTGACCAAAGATAACCGGTTCATGACTCCTAACAACCCCTACTCAATACAACTGAATACAAAAAATACAATACACCTCAAATTGAACAACTCAAGTCCCTGAATCAAAAGGACTAATCACCTGCTGATCGAGAGCTGCGACCCAGCTGAACATGATATATGCGCTATAGCTTGTACCTATATTTTGGTAAGAATGTAGCCCATGGAAATATGTGGGTCAGCACTTTGAAATATACTGAGTATGTGGGGGTGCATGTAACAATATAAATAGTATAATCAATTTCATTAAAACAAGGATATGGACAATGATGACTCACTTGGCTTGAGTTATATCAAATCATACTTTTCGTAATTTCATAATAAACAGTTCATATGATAAAATCTCGTAATCCACGTAAAACATTATAAATCATAAATTATGATAAATTATCCTAAATCATCATAAATTATCATATCATCAAAAATCATCATAGGTAATTATAAATCATCATAAATGACCATAAAACATCATAAACATCTCAACTCTTTGACTCAAATCTTGGAGTGACTCGGTAATTCAAGAAACTTAATATTATGGACACAGGAGTTTCCTATAACCAACAACCCCACGTGAGCTACGTGGAATACCAACGTTTGAAACACCCGTTGGCGGGAGCGTCATCCTCTTTGCCAGGGAGTACGACCTTAAAACTGCAATAATCACAATCGGGCTCTCTGGCCAATAATATCATCATCAAACAACCCTATGGTGGCACATAGGTTTGGAAAAATACTAAACTTCCCTCTCGGTGCTAAGTACTACTCCCCGACAAGCTTAAAACGTGTTAGTAAATCCACCACAACATTACTAGGGTCTATCATAAAGACCAAATCAAATATCTTTCTCATTTATCAAATCATATCAATTTGTGGATTCCTTAATCAACACATTTTAGCTCAAAACATTTTAATCTTCCTCAACATCAACAAGGTATCAATGCATTGAACCATAACCGACTCGATATTTGGACTAGAATATGAAAACTCAATACGTAATATTTTCAATAATTTAACTCATCAAAACCATCCAGAAAATACCAAGACTCATTGCAACTTCGATATCAATATACCCAATAACTCAAATCGTCATAAGGAAGCTCAAAATTTAACACATGGCTCTAAAACACTTGGAAATACCAATAATTTATTCTTGAACTTAAAACGTGGATACATGTTCAAAATATATCAATTGTTGATAGAAACACCAAGAATCCC
>NW_025832080.1:585236-591496 GCF_002878395.1 Capsicum annuum | reverse complement strand
GTCCTCAACATCAACAAGGTATCAATGCATTGAACCATAACCGACTCGATATTTGGACTAGAATATGAAAACTCAATACGTAATATTTTCAATAATTTAACTCATCAAAACCATCCAGAAAATACCAAGACTCATTGCAACTTCGATATCAATATACCCAATAACTCAAATCGTCATAAGGAAGCTCAAAATTTAACACATGGCTCTAAAACACTTGGAAATACCAATAATTTATTCTTGAACTTAAAACGTGGATACATGTTCAAAATATATCAATTGTTGATAGAAACACCAAGAATCCCAATATTAAATCTCAATTCATAGAACGAAAATAGTAAAATACTCATGTGATTCAAAACTTACAATTCAAATCTTTATAAGTTCATAATCGAATTATTTAGACATAATTCAACTTACAGAACCATATCAATCCATTAAATAGTCATAATTGGCAAGCTTTAACAATTTACATATATACATAATCAAAATCTCATGGTAGGATATCTTGGAAATAAATTCATTTGCCAAACTCCTAATAATCCATAATAAAAATTGAAGATACGGGCACAAGAATGGAAGAATTATTCTTGTTCAAACCCCACATACCTAAAAATGGAAGAAGAATATGAACTTCCGACTCCGGAACTTTATTCACGAAAATAAAGGGTGCTTCTCGAAGCCCTTTACATGATCAACTCGAAGCCCAAATCAATTTGAAATTTCTACGGTTCAATCAAGAGACATAGAAGGATGAAATTTGGAGTAGTAGGGTTGGGGTTTGAGCCTTAGGAAATTTTGGAGAAAAATGAGCTATTGAATGTTCTTAATGGAGTTAAATCCATGGTTTACCCGGATGGATTGGAGTGGGAATGACCAAAATACTCTTACAAATCAAATAATATCAAATCCGTCCTTTGGTGGACTGTTTTGATAGGCTGAAGTAGATCGACCGTAACTTTTTGCTCCAATGGTCAAATTGGATGAAACCAATTTCATTGGAACGAGGACTTTAAAGTCTTCTTTTTATATATATTATCTCACCCAGATCATTACGTATAAGGAGTTATGATCGTTTGAAGTTGACCCTAAAATTCGTCTGGCCTCAGTATTTTTTCCTGCATATTTACTGTTCACCACTATTCACGGTTAGATTGGAATGACTATCTCATTGCTCGAGTGTCCAGTTTGGATGATTCATATATCGTTGGAAATCTTATTCGATGCTCTACACGATGAAGGGTCGTATATCCAGAAATTCCACACAGAAAAATTCTTAATCACGATAAAGAACAGAATTCAACACATTTCGTCCGAGATCTTAACGGACTCTTGGAAAGATAAAAAGGCTTTAACGACTTGACACATTTGGGAGAGAAATATTTAACGGGAAAACTCGGGTTATCACATCGTATCCCCCATGGAAACATTCATCCCCGATTATCGCTCATTGGGTTAGGAAGACAAGGAAAATTGAGGATATGCAACTAAAATAGCTTGATGAACAAGTTTATATTTTTCTAAGCTTTGGAGTACTTTCCGACGCATAAGCTCATGATAATCACAACGACATAGTTAAGTCTATTACTAAAAGAGTTGGATAAAGGAAAAATTATTAACTTTGATTTAAATCCGCATTCACAAAGAAAGAGATGAAAGATCTAGGATATGAAAACTCAGGATATCACAATATCTTCCTCTTGGGATCGGTTCTCCCCGAATAATACTATCTGATCCACAGAACACTTTATGATAGACCCATGGCTTAATACTTGGGTCGGGAACAAAAGTAAAGGCTAAATAAAATTTGGTAACTCGTTTTGACGCAAATAAATCATTCTTGAAATGGTTATGCTCACGAAACTTCAAGTAGTGAGATTGAACCACATCGGAAGATGGAAGAAATATATGAATCCGTCTGAATAACTATCAAGTTGAATTTCTAGGTGCACGGACCGAATCAAGACACACTCTCATTAAATTAGGACATGATTCAAAATATTTCCAAGGAACTTTCAACGCTACTAGGAAGCAAATGAGTTTGGGATATGGTCCGAACAATATATATATATATATACTAGACCCCACGTAGTACAACTCCTTACTTTCAAGCTTATCAATACGCTTCGCGTACCCTTTCTCCGCAATACTATTTTCCCCAAATACCATACTTACTTGATTCAATTCATAATTCTCACAAGGCATTTGCAGTCTTGGCTATTCAAATCTAACTAAGCCAAACTCTCTCTCGTCATTTTCAAGCTTAATTTGGAGTCACCGATTCCTCCACCTAACACCATAACATAGTACCATTCTGAATTATAAATTTACACACATCTACATTGTTACAATTCATCATCTCACAGATAATTCTTATTACCACTCAATCAACTCTAATCCACTTAATACTCACCATTTTCAATCATCATATTCATATCAACTAGTCATGAAGCTTAGGGAAGTATTCATAGGCATATACGCAATTCAACTTATAACAAGGCCAAGGCTTGCAACTCATATCCTTAGACAAGAGATATATTCACAACACATGAGTGCTACACAAGATCAATTTACAAGAGCTTTTAGCTTAGACTTCTAAATCAACATAGACACCAAAACTTATCGATAATATAAACTTTAATTTCTGTCCATATATACACTCATGATGTTCAAGCCTATCTTTATAATTACGTATACACTCCTAAGCAACACCCATAAAACACCTTTTTCAAATTCTACAATCCTTTATTAAGATAACTTCTGGGCACTATTCTTAAGAAAACACTCACTAACTTTTCCAATTAACTAAGCCATGCACAAGACTTCACTTCAATAATTCCTCACCTACAAACCTATATAAACCATCACACAACCACTTTCACAAACACAACACGAAATGCTTCAAATAATCATGACATCCATTAAAATCTTAGCCTCAAGTTTACTCCATACTTGCCACCTTAGCTAAAATGAACATGCCATAATCTTTATCAAGAAAAACCCGCTCACTCTCTCTTATCGTCACCACTGTTCATCCACGCTCCCTCGACAAATGAAAAGTCATGAAAGGGTAGAATATGAAGGGATATTGTGTATGACTTGGTGCGGTTATTGAGGCCGAAGAACTAGGGCATCAAATGCATGAATTCAACCAGAATCAAGATTAAAGATTAAGGACACCCAGGACATAAATTGAATCTTATTGGAAGGGTGTTGCCGGTGGACTGAACTTGATCATACAATAAAACTTAAGCACATGCATTATTAACCACGCAACTTGAGTTTGGAGTTTATAGCTTATGGAATGTCGATTTCGCCCGCTAGAAAAATTGGGACTCCATATTTCGATAGTTAGGAGAATACATGATTTCCCATGATATGCATGAACATGTATTATGATCGGGGGAATGAAACATAAGGCATGAGAGAATATCAAAGTCGTTGAAAAGGTTGGGGTAAAATAGGATAAACACCACTACTTCTCACCACCAACTTGCAACCCACCGATACACCTATCTGAATCCCGCAATCTTAACTTAGTTAAATTTTTTTCTACTATCTCCCCCTTAGACTTAAGCCAACACTCAGAGTCAAAGAATCACCAAACAAACTCTAGTCCATGGCATTCGCTTTACTCCAGGGTCCCCGAATATACCAATACACAAGATCCAAAACTTAACCCGCATAACTACACCCGCAAGCGCAAAACCCAATCTTAACATATCTCTGAAATACCCAACAACTTAGACAATTTCAAAAGTTATCATATAACAATTCATGCACTCCGCAGCTTAGATTCTAGCACTTACCATGGATACATCAAATCTTCGCTAAACCATACTAACTTCTTCATGCTCTACTAACATCATATCTCAAACTAACACCCTCGTCAACCTCTAATGCCCAAGTTAACTCAGAATTACATCGTATACCACATATCATCATTCATACTTACCCGATCAAGGATAACACTAACCTCTTAACATTTAATAACTTAAAAAAAATTCTTATAATACCTTGAGCATACTACTACCTCAACACACAGTATCACACTTGATCATAAACAAATAGACTTAAGCTCCCGTACATAAGGTTTAAACCTACTAAATCTCCTCCCTATCACTAACGTTGTAGCAATTCAATCATTAAATTCATTTTTCTCGTCACCCGCTGTACAAACTTAACAACTCACTCTGACTACGATTAACAACAATCTCAAAAACTATTTCCATCTATCAAATACCCCAAACATACTAGTCCACCAAAACCTCATAATGACTATAATCATCCATAATTTCATGGCCTATGCCATAACAATTTATTAACACCGCCTTCTACCATGTTTCCAACCCCCCACTTCCAACCAATGCAACAACAATAGAGTAAACAGCCAGCTTCTAGTGAATCGAAATAGGCCTCACACGGCATCACTAGACTTTGGTTTTATATTTTGAAAATGGAAATAAATATCAAAACAATTATGCTAGTGAATTGAAATAAGCCCCACACGGCTTCACTAGACTTCAAGTTTTCATTAAAAGATGATCAGAAAATATTTTCAAGAAATAAAAGACTGGTACATCATAATCAGGGATCCGAGAATATATTTCTCGCTTTACCTCAACTGAACGACTCAAGAGGGATGAAGGTACATCTTGAAAGCTATGGAACCTTTGCTAGTAAGCCCAGGAATATAATCAAGAAAGGTAATTGGAACTAGTTAATCACCTTGTCTCAACATTAGTACATGGATAAGGAAAATACGAAATCACATCATGAATTCTGGGGAGAAATCCAAAAGCACTTCCGACATAGGCTTAATGCACAACCTTCAAGAACTTACATATGACACCTCAATTTTTTGGTACTCAAGAGCACTAATGAAATCATTTTTTAGCTCACTTACAAGCCCATAATATCAGAGGAGATTATCTAAGAAAGCACCAGCTATAAGAATTTACGCTTAACTATATCCTGTATTTAGATCAAGTTGAAATGGCCCAATTTATGCAAGATATGAACCCATATGAATTTCTTAAGGAACCTTTCCATAGCACGATCTATGACTTCAAAGAAAGGGAATATTTTCCTAAATGCCTTGTATCCTCTCGAAGAAAACTGCAGACGTCTTTGTACCGGTCCGCAAGACTCTACAAGACACGGCTTCATAGACAATCTAACCTTTCATCTGGCATAACCCAAAGCAACTGAATAAAATACATAAAGTAGAAGGAATAATGCGTAAACAACCCATAACTTAATTTGACCAACATAAAGGTAAATTTACACGATCACAATTTTACTCATATATATAAAAAATCTGAAACTGACTACACTGACTACTAGTGACTGTCTATGAAGCCTCTACTAGCATTGACCAAAGATAGCAGGGTCATGACTCCCAACTACCCCTACTCAATACGTCTAAATACAAAAAATATAATACATCTCATATCTGAACAACTCAAGTCCCTGAATCAAAAGGACTAATCACCTGTCAATCGAGAGTTGCGACCCAACTTAACATGATATGTGCGCTACAACTTGTACCTATATTTTGAAAAGAATGTAGCCCATGGAAATATGTGGGTCAGCACTTTGAAATGTACTGAGTATGTGGGGGTTCATGCAACAATATAAATAGTATAATCAATTTCATGAAAACATGCATACGGACAATGATGACTTACTTGGCTTGAGTTATATCAAATCATACTTTTCGTAATTTCATAATAAATAGTTCATATGATAAAATCTCGTAATCCACATAAATCATTATAAATCATAAATTATGATAAATCATCCTAAATTATCATAAATTATCATAGTGTCAAAAATCATCATAGGTAATTATAAATAATCATAAATGACCATAAAACATCATAAACATCTCAACTCTTTGACTCAAATCTCAGAGTGACTCGGTATTTCAAGAAACTTAATCTTATGGACACGGGAGTTTCCTACAACCAACAACCCCACGTGAGCGACGTGAGATACCAACGTTTGAAACCCCCGTTGGCGGGAGCATCATACTTTTTGACAGGAAGTATGACCTTAAAACTGCAATAATCACAATCGGGCTCTCTGGCCAATAATATCATCATCAAACAACCCTATGGTGGCACATAGGTTTGGGAAAATACCAAATTTTCCTCTCGGTGCTAAGTACTACTCCCCGACAAGATCAGAACACGTTAGGAAATCCACCACAACATCACAAGGGTCTATCATAAAGACCAAATCAAATCTCTTTCTCATTG
>NW_025832080.1:573399-585136 GCF_002878395.1 Capsicum annuum | reverse complement strand
TATGACCTTAAAACTGCAATAATCACAATCGGGCTCTCTGGCCAATAATATCATCATCAAACAACCCTATGGTGGCACATAGGTTTGGGAAAATACCAAATTTTCCTCTCGGTGCTAAGTACTACTCCCCGACAAGATCAGAACACGTTAGGAAATCCACCACAACATCACAAGGGTCTATCATAAAGACCAAATCAAATCTCTTTCTCATTTATCAAATCATATCAATTTATGGATTCCTAACTCAACAGATTTTAGCTTAAAATATTTTAATCTTCCTCAACATCAATAAGGTATCAATGCATTGAACCATAACCGACTCGACATTTGGACAAGGATATGAAGACTCAATACATAATATTTTCAATAATTTAACTCATAAAAACCATCCGAAAAATACCAAGACTCATTGCAACTTCGATATCAATATACCCAATAACTCAAATCGTTATAAGGAAGCTAAAAATTTGACACATGGCTCGAAAACACTTGGAAAAACCAAAAATTCATTCTTGAACTTAAAACGTGGATACATGTTCAAAATATATCAATTCTTGATAGAAACACCAAGAATCCCGATATTAAATTTCAATTCATAGAACGAAAATAGTAAAATACTCATGTGATTCAAAACTTACAATTCAAATCTTTATAAGTTCATAATCGAATTATTTAGACATAATTCAACTTACAGAACCATATGAATCCATTAAATAATCATAATTGGCAAGCTTGAACAATTTACATATATACATAATCAAAATCTCATGGTAGGATATCTTGGAAATAAATTCATTTGCCAAACTCATAATAATTCATAATAATAATTAAAGATACGGGCACAAGAACAGAAGAATTATTCTTGTTCAAACCCCACATACCTAAAAATGGAAGATGACTATGAACTTCCGACTTTGGAACTTTATTCACGAAAATAAAGGGTGCTTCTCAAAGCTCTTAACATGATCAACTCGAAGCCCAAATCAATTTAAAATTTCTACAGTTCAATCAAGAGACATATAAGGATGAAATTTGGAGTAGTAGGGTTTGGGTTTGAGCCTTAGGAAATTTTGAAGAAAAATGAGCTATTGAATGCTCTTAATGGACTTAAATCCATGGTTTACCCGGATGGATTGGAGTGGGAATGACCAAAATACCCTTACAAATCAAATAATGTCAAATTTGTCCTTTGGTGGACTATTTTGATAGGCTGAAGTAGATCGACCATAACTTTTTGCTCTGATGGACAAACTGGATGAAACCAATTTCATTGGAAAGTGGACTCTCAGAGATTTTTGTTGATATATAGTAGCTCACCCAGATCATTATGTACAATAAGTTATGATCGTTTGAATTTGACCCTAAAATTTGCCTGGCCTTAGTATTTTTTCCTGCACATTTATTGTTCACCACTATTCACGGTTAGATCGGAATGATTATAACTCATCGCTCGAGTGTCCGTTTTGGATGATCCACATATAGTTGGAAAGCTTATTCGATGCTCTACATGATAGCAGGTCAAATATTGAGAAATTTCACACAGAAAAATTATTAATCATGATAAAGAACAGAATTCAACACATTTTTGTCTGAGATCTTAATGGACTCTTAGAAAGATAAAAAGGCTTTAATGACTTGACATATTTGGGAGTGAAATATTTAATGGGAAAACTCAGGGTATCACACTATGTTGGGACCTGGACATAGAAAACTTACCCCACTGTACCTGCTTGGTCCTGGGTACGGGGGCACTAGCTAAAGATGACAACAACAACAAACCCAGTGTATTCCCACTTTGTGGGGTCTGGGGGGGGTAAGATGTACGCAGTCCATACCTCTACCTCTGATGAAGTAGAAAGGCTGTTTCCGAAAGACCCCCGGCTCAAGTTACGAGATATCAAACAAACAAACAAACAAACAAACAAACAAACAAGATCCATATCTCTGATAAGGTAAAAATGGGTGATTCTGAAACTGCGAATGATTCCCTCCATGAGATATAGTCTAACTATACTCAAACTGTCCAGTTCTAGCTTTCTTATTGCTTCTATCCCTCCCTTTTAATTTTTCAACCTCGATCTATTGGGCATGAGTCATCAATCTAGCAAGATCCATATCTCTGATAAGCATGGTAGTCCTACACTCCTTGATGACCAATATTAACACTCCATTAACAAACTTACTCATACTAGATCTAGTGCCAGCTACCAACTCAGGAGCATACTTAGAAAACTGGTTGAACTTAAGGCAGTACTCTTTCACTGTCATTGAGCCCTGCCTTAGGTTTATGAACTCCTCAACCTTGGCTTCTCGTAATTCATGTGGAAAGAACCTGTCTAAGAAAGCATCCTGAAATACCTGCCAACTCATGGGTGTTGCATCCTCACCCCTACCTTTCTTCCACAGGACAACCCAATCATAAGCAATATCTTTTAACCTATAAGAATCCAGTTCCGCACTCTCCTCCTCAGTAATATGTATAACTTGGGTGATCTTTTTCACCTCATCAAAATATAGTTATGGGTCCTCACCTAACTTTAACCCAAAGAATTTGGGAAGATTCATCCTCATACAGTCATGAAGTTTGGCTGTAGCTAAATCACCTTCTTGTTGATACGAAACTGCAGCCTGATTATTGGCTTAAACATTAGCGGTCACAGCTTAGGTTAACGCCTGAAAGGCAGCCCTAAATTTGGCATGAGACACATTTTCATTTAGGGGATCAACAGGCTGGGGTGGTTGATTATCATTTCTATGGGCATTAGCTCTTCGAGGAGGCATATTTTCTCATGAAAGAGCACGAGTTAATAGCAGGTAAAAATAGTGGTAAGAACGATGAATTATGAATGAAGGGAATAATTTTCCTAAAATGTCCCATAGCCTCCTGCTCATAAATATGGCGTGCTTCATATCCATGATTAAGACTCTACGTAACGCGGCTTGTCTGACTCCCTAGGACTCTCTAAACCTTAGGATTTGATACTAAGTTTGTAACGCTCAGAAATCTGATCCCAAGACATCACATGAATCTCAAGGATATGAGTAGGCCCAAGCTAACCCCTTTAAGCCTGCTACTAAGTCTGGACCTTACTTCAAGATAAACTAGTCAAGAAATAATACTATATTATATCGAAATGAGCTGGAATAAACTGAAAACACTATCTGAATAACAAATACTGAAAGTTTGGAAATCAACTAATAGTCCGACAAGCCTCTACTACTAAAAAATTAGAGAGTCGTTGGGACAAACCCCCAACTGACTCAAACTAAACTGAAAAAGATAAATCAAGTACTATGAAAGTTAGAAATACAAATAAGTAGGCCCTCAAATCATAAGGATTCAACAACGATGGGAGCGTAGATAGAGATTCTCGAACTACTCTCGCTGCAGATACTGAGCACCTAAACCTATATTATAAGACAATATAGCACATAGACATATATATGGATCAGCACTTTGAGGATGTACTGACTACATGGGGGTGTAATGCAAAAGAAAACATCTTCATACTTTATAAAGACAATGCAAGCTAAATGTAAATGACTCACATAAGCTGGTATGTCTAAAATACTGAGATCTAAAATCGTGCGTGACAAATCAAGTTTTGTAAATCTGGTGAGTCATATAATTTAGGTCTAAAGGTAGTACTTATATTTTCTTTTTAAATCATGCTGGCTAAGTGTAGAAAGAACTCACGTTTGAACCTAAAATCAGAAAACTAAAAACTATAACTATTATCTTTTCAAAATGCATAATTTGAGTAAAATATGTGAGCCTTTACACTTAGTCTTATAAAAGATTTTCTATCATTCTTTTCCTTTAAAACTTATAGACTTTGGGAGCTTTGGAAACTTGAAACTTTGGGACTTAGGGAGTTTCTTCTAATCGACATAAACCATGTGAGATGTCATAGAACTTTAATTTAAGTGTTCACTATCTTAGCCCGCTATGGGCAGATTATCAGCCTTGATGACACGTAGTTCTAGGGCGTAAGACCTTGGAATCATATGCAACTTCGTGCTAAATACTACTCCCATATTTATTGCTTAGAACTTTTAGGAAATCCACCTTAAAATAGCATAAGGGTTCGCAATTAAAACCAACTATGCTTTTCTTTGGTTTAAATCATAAACTGTCTAAATAATGCGGATTCCTATCTTAGCTTAGGATCAAAAGATCAATCTTTCTTTAAAATCCGAATACTTACTTGTCAAAGCATGCTAATAATATACTCTTCTTGAAATGTCAAAACTAATACTTGGGTTTTAAGGCATATGTACTAAAATGTTCAGGATTTTATAATAAAGCTTCATTCCTAGCAATCATCTTGAAATTCATTCAACGATATCAATTCACAATAGGGAAGTGCAATTCTTAATAGAAATTTTCAAGTCAAAGCATAATTAAATGAGTTAACATGCACTTCAATACTCAAATCACTTGTAAATTCATAAACTCAAAATGAGATAATTTGGGTGTAAACCCTAACTTGCAAATCATGTAATCTTTAATAAAATAAAGTTTTTGGGCACAAGGATGAAAGATTTATCCTTGTTCAAACCCCACATACCTTAGATGATGAAGTAGATGAAGAAGCTTGGTTTTGAGGTCCTATTTGTGCCCTTAAACATTGATTCTTGGAGCTTTTGACTTGGAAATCTTGAAATTTAAATTAGTTTGGAAGAAGAATGATGAACTTTTTGGGATTCTTGAAGTTAGATATTGAAGCTTAGGGTTTTTACTTGAGAGAAATAGATGAAAAATGAGCATATTTTGCTCAATGATACCTTTAATTGTCTGTTTTCACGATTGGGGAGTTGGAAAAAGACTAAATTGCCCTTGGGAATTAAAATTCATAACTGGAATGTCATTTAAGGCTTCACTGATATACGGTGAGTGTGTCACCATGATACCCACTATGACGCGGTGACTTACTGGATTTTGACAATTACTGTTTTGAGATTCACCGCGATGCGGTGCAATCACGGTGACTCACTAGAATTCGACAAATGTTGATTTGGGCTCTACAGTGGTGCGGTGACTTTCTCATCATTATCCTCACCGCTATGCGGTGGAATCACGATGAGCTACTAGAAATTGATGAAAGTAGATTTGGCCATCATCGCGATGCGGTGACTGCCCAGTTGGCACACTACGTATGAAAAATAGTCTAACTTTTTCACCGAGTTTTTGTTTTGGGAGAATTTGTATCGATGGAAAGCTTATTCAATTTCCCTCACAATAGATATTTGAAATCAAGAAAATTCCATATGAATTATATATTATTCATTTTGGAAGCCATCCCTTAATATTCTAGGAACGAAATTAAGCTAGAAAAAGTTTGGGGTATTACCTATGAACTGGTAGGAAATGAGCTGATTTGGTCATCCTATCTACAATGACCCAAACCGAATTGTGCTAATGACTAGTACTAGGAAAATACGTCAAAAAATTCACGTTCACCTCTTCCCACTTCCAAGTGGTAATACTGAACTCCTGCATAGACCCACTAGATTTCTGGTGCTCAATCTTAACTTGCTGACATATTGAACACTTGGCTACAAACTTTCCAATGTGTCTCTTTATCCCACGCCACCAATTGATTTCCTAAAAGTCACGATACATCTTTGTGGCCCCTGGATGAATAGAGTAAGACGCACCATGCGCTACTTCAAGAATCTGCTGTCTCAAGTCATCTACACATGGCACGCATAACCGATCCTGATCTCCCCCATGGGAGAAAACCTCTATCTTCTGATCTCTTGCTGATTCTTTCAACTTAACTAGGCTGCGATCCCTATCCTATTTTTCTTTTACCTTGAAAACTAGAGCTGATTATGAACTACTCTACACCTATACACTACCTTCTGCTGAATCGACTAAGCAGACACCTAGTCGAGCGACCTGATGAACTTCCTGAGCTAATATTTTCTTACCATTTTCCACATGAGCAACACTACCCATAGACATCCTACTTAGAGCATCAGCACTATATTGGCTTTACCCAGATGATACAGGACACTCATGTCATAGTCTTTTAACAACTCCAACCGTCTTCTCTAACGGAGGTTTAGGTCTTTCTAAGAGAACACATATTGTGGTCTCTTATAATCAGTGAACACATCAACGTGCATACCATACCAATAGTGCCTCCAAATTTTTAAGGCAAACACTACTGCTGCTAACTTAAGATCATGAGTAGGATAGTTCTTTTCATGGGGTTTGAGTTTTCTAGAGGCGTAGGCTATGACCTTACTTCTTTGCATCAAAACACACCCCAAACCAACTCTGGAAGCATCATAATACACAAAAAAGCCATCTGAACCATCTGGTTAAGTCAAAACTGAGGCTGTAGTGAGTCGAGTCTTCAACTCCTGAAAACGCTTCTCACAAGAATCTAACCACTAAAATTTGACCTTTTTCAGAGTCAATTTGGACATAGGGTATGAAATAGACAAAAATCCCTCAACAAACCATCGGTAATAACTAGCTAAACCCAAGAAACTCTGGATATCTGATGGAGAGATGGATCTGGGCCAGTTTCTTACTGCTTCATTCTTTTGGAGATCAACTCTAATGCCATCAATGGAAATAATATGACCAAGGACAGCTATTGACCTTATCTAAAATTTTCACTTACTGAATTTGGCAAATAATTAATGATTTCTGAGAGTCTGCAATACTATTTTGAGATGGTCTGCATAATCATGCTCACTGCAGAAGTAGACAAAGATGTCATCTATGAAGACTATGATGAACATGTTCAAGTACTACATGAACACATGTTTCATAAAGTCCATAAAAGTTGTTGGGGCATTGGTAAGACCAAATGACATGACTAAGAATTTAAAGTGACCATACAGACTGAAGGTTATTTTTAGAATGTCACATTCTCTGACCCTAAGTTGATGATAGCCTGATCTGAGGTCTATCTTGGAAAAGTAACTGGCACCTTAAAGTTGGTCAAACAAGTCATCGATTCTGGGGAGTGTATACTTGTTCTTCATTGTGACTTTATTTAGCTGACGGTAATCGATACACACTCTGAGGGAACCATCTTTATTACGCATGAATAGAACTGGTGAACCCCGAGGGGATACGCTGGGTCTGATGAATTCCTTATCTAAGAGATCTTTCAACTGTTCTTTTAACTCCTTGAGTTCTGCTAGAGCCCTTCTTTATGGTGAAATAGAGATAGGTTGAGTAACTGGAAGAAGGTCTATTTCGAAGTCATACATCTAGGAATTCACATGCTACTGACACCGATTCAAGATTAGGGGTTTCTGAGCTAGGGTCTTGGACTCAAACGAGATGGTAGACAAACCCCTTAGATAACATTTTTCTTGCCCTTAGGTAGGAAACAAGTTAACCCCTAAGTGTTGAAGTACTACCCCTTCACTCTAAGACGGGCTCATTCGAAAATTAAAACTGGACAATTCTATTTTTGCATTTGATGAAGTCAATCCATACCGAGAATGACATCAAAATCGATCATCTCTAATTCAACTAATTCTTCTGAGGTAACTTTCTGAGATACAATACTCGCACAGTTTTTGTATACCCGTTGGTCTATAATAGATTTACCCACTGGGGTAGATACTATGAAAGGCTCCGCTAGAATTTTGGGAATAACTCCAAAGTCAACAGCTATATAGGGAGTAACAAAGGACAAAGAAGCTCCTGGATCTATCAAAGCATTAACATGTAAATGATAAACTCATAACATACTAGTGGCCACATCAGGAGAACTTTTTTGATCCTGTCAGGACTAAAGGGCATAGAGTCTGTTTGGGCGTTGCCCACTAGTGGCACTGGAAGAGACGCCTTATTGGTTCGGGCGACCTGACTGAGCTGGGAGATGATTATGCTGACCCTAGGAACCTGACTGGGGGCAATCTCTGACTCTGTGACCTGGCTTGTCACACCCAAAACACATATCACAGCTAGCCCTGCAGATATCCTGGTGGTTTCTGCCATATTTATTACAAAGGGGATTGATTTGGGTGCTACTAACACTAACCTAAGGATTAGGGCCTGATGCCCTGTCTCTGTTGCCGTCTCTAAATTTTGATACTGGAGCACTAGCTGAGGATGGAGCTGGAACTAAGGATTTTGAGGAAAATTGAGAATAATTTCCTCTCACTGGTTTAGGATGGGAGAAGTTGAAACTACCTATCCTCGCCCTCTTGTTCTCTCTCTTCTTCTCCCTACTCTTAGCCTCCTTTATCTGCTGAGTGTGGACCATGAGCCTAGATATGTCCATCTCTTTAATCAACATTGTTATTCTACACTCCTTGAACACACTGCTAGAAACCCAGACACAAACTTGCTCATCTTGGACCTGCTATCTTCCAACATATGAGGAGAGTATCTAGCTAATTGAGTAAACTTGAGAGAATACTCTTTCACTTTCATATTGCCCTATTTCAGATTTATAAATTCCAAAATCTTTGCTTCCCTCAACTCCAGTGGGAAGAACCTATCCAGAAAAGCAATAACAAACTCCACCCATTTTATGGGCCCTGTATCTGCGGCCCTTTCTGCTTTCCATTGTTAAAACCATGAGTGAGCCACATCCTGCAACTGATATGCGGTCAACTCAGCACTCTCAATAGCAGTTACCCCCATAATATCTGTAACTTTCTGCCCCTGATCAAGAAATTCCTGAGGGTTCTCATCTGACTTAGACCTAGTAAAAGATGGAAGGTCCATTCGGGTGAAGTCTCGAATGCTGGCTGCGGTAGTATTGGCCACTGGGTTGGCCAGAATGGCAGCTGGGCACAGAATAAGCTAGGGTGGTGAAAGATGCTCTGAATTTAGCGCGGTAGACATGTTCATCCAGGAGATCTGGCTGGATGGGCTGAGTGTTGGCTGATCTCCCGCTCCTCTTCCCTTAGTCCTCTTTGGAGGCATATTCTATAAACGGCAGAGAAACTTGGATCAGGCGAAAATCTACCATAAGGTTCAAATAATAAATAAATACTGAATATCAATACTGAGAACTATATACTGATACACCTGTCTGAAATACTTGATCTGAGGTGATTTTATACACTTTGGTTTCATTATTAATCTAGCTTATTTCTCCTTGTTTTGAGAGCAATTCGTGTGCTTAGCGTGTTCATATTGATATAAATAAGCATTTAAGTGACGAAGTGTGTATTTACAATGTCCAAGTTATTTTTCAAACAAGTTTATATTTAATTGAGTCATTTAGAGTTCAACTCGAAAAACTTGTTTTACTAGCTTGAACTAGGTGTGTGTCTAGTTGATCTCGGTGGATTCTAATGTGTTTAATTTGTTTCAAATATTTTAATTGTATAATTATGAGTGGAATAATTTCTTTGTAATGTGCAAAGTTTAATTTAATTAAATCAAGAGTCAAAATAATAAGTGGAAGATCATTGTGAATGTCTTATCTTAGCTGTTGTTTTGATTTGTTGTTGAGAATATTGTGTTATTTTAATCTTTAATATGTGGTATATGATATTGTAGGAGGCTTGGTAAATTAAATACGGTGATATATCGATGATAAAAAGGTTCAAAATTCAAAAAAATACACTACAAAAAGCATGGGCAAAGAATAAGACATTTTACACTTAACCAAATTTGTAAACACAAATTTCAGTGAGACGATGCAAAGTCAATGTGTCGCATCGATGAGCCAGCGCGTTAACTAACGCGTGGCGTCGCGTTGATGATTAAATGCAAAGTACAATTGAGCGCCGACACATGAGGGACTTTGTTTGTTTAAAGATGCACGCGTACCAAGGCAAAAGATAGTGGGAATCTTTTTCATTTAATCCCACTCAGTATTTGATTATATATATATATATATATATATATATTACCTGATAAATTTTGGAGTGGGACAGCTGGTCACCACTTGGAACAAGCTTGGGAACAATATTAAAACCACTGGACACGCAATACACGGCTAGTACACGCCTGGCACTATTTTTGAGAAAATATGGAGGAGTTGCTAAAAGGTTTATTAGGTTTTAACTTTATTTTTAGTATTTAATTTTTCATATCATATATTCAATTATTTGAATCGTAATTATGAATATTATTGGTTAAAATTTTTTTTTTCAGGGTTAAAATTAAAAATATGATTATTATTGTTTTGGATTAATTTCGTTAATTTTGGTTATCATATTTGATTGTTTTGTTTATTCTTATTTTAATTATTTTATGAATTGATCACCCATAAAATACATATATTGTCGACCTTTTGATCTCGAGAAAAAAAATAGGGAGATAGGACATGGGAATAAACAAAGTTTGAGTTTTTTTTCTTTTATAAAATAAAGAATTAAACTTAGCTCTAGGACAGGGATTTACTTAGATGCCTTACTTTATTCATACATAGGATGATAGCTTTAATTAACTTAATTAGATTATTACATTCCCGTTCAACGATGTAGTTGTAATATCCATATTAGGTAAAAGATTATAGGTTGGGAAACCATGATCATGCATTTATATAATGACCCAAAATCACCTCCCGAGACGTCACACGGTGCTTAGGGCTACAAGTAGCCCTAAGCTAACCCTTTGAGCCTATCACTTCTCATAATAACTCATTCAAGAAGGAATATACAAAACACTGGCATTGTCATATCAAATGAAAGGAAATATGAAGCTAATACTCGATCCAAACGACCATAATACTAGAAATCTCAACACAACCACGGTCTGATAACTAGTCTGACAAAGCCTCTACTACTCCTTTAACTCAAGAGTCCCCAACTGACTCAAACTGAACTGAAAGTAATAACGTAAATACTCGAATACTGAAATGTTTGAAGATACACCCTCGAACCATGAGGACTCACCACTGGAGAAATGTAGACAAAGGTACTCGAGAATCACAAACAAGACTGGGACTGAGCACCTAAACCTACATTATAAGACAATTTGCACATAGACGTATATGTGGATCAGCACTTGGGAATGTATTGAGTATATGGGGGTGTATACATTTACATAAAACAATAACAATAAACTTTAATCAAATCATGCATGCAATAGGAATGACTCACATGGCTTGAATAAGTAAAAATGTAAAGCTCATAAATCATATATAACGAAGCATGTAACACAAATCTCGCGAGTCATTATACTTTAGCTTTAGAATATGTATTCTTCTCTTATTCTCATTACCATAGGCTGAAGGAAACTTTAAATAATACTTTCAACTCATGCATATATCTCATAGGGAGTAAAACTTCTTTAATGCTCAAGAACTTATAAATCTTTTGAACTCAATAAATCTTTTGAACTCAAACACTTGGAACTCGAAATCATATGACTTTGGTTTAAAAACTAAAGATCAACTCTTATTAGTAGAGAAAACTACTTTCTTCTTTGGAAAATACTCAAAAGCAATTCGTTTACTTTAGAAAATATCTCATCTCAAAGCTTTAGGAAAAATATTCTATCTCAATGAAAAATACATTAGTTTAGGGAGGTTCTCTTAACTGGCATAAACTATGCGAGCTATATTGAGTCCAACGTCTTATCCTCATAAGGAAGAAACCTCACATTGGGGAGAGGCGTCATACTCTTACCAAGGAGTATAACCTCAACTAAGTGATCACTTATCTCGGCCTCGGGCCTAATCATCCCGACCTCAATCCCAAAATCTCAAACCTACGATGGCACGTAGTTCTGGAGTAAGAAACCATGGTAACTTACCCAACTCGGTGCTAAATACTACTCCCTTTAGTTTAT
>NW_025832080.1:514999-570399 GCF_002878395.1 Capsicum annuum | reverse complement strand
TGGTAACTTACCCAACTCGGTGCTAAATACTACTCCCTTTAGTTTATCTCGTTCATCTCATGGAAATTCACTTTCAAAATAATCTCAAGGTTCATAAGAACCCAACAATTAAATTTGTAATCTCATGTGGTAGAGTGGATTACAAAACTCTATGACCATTAGTTCAAAACATTTCTCCAAAATCTCAAAATATTCAAATCATGAGTGCTTAGAGCACAATAGTTCATAAAATTGCAAGTCTCAAGTAGAGCTTAATGACCCATAATTCAATCTCAAGTTAAAAGTCATCATAATGCATAATAGATAGCATATAGATTCATAATTCATGTAGAAATCTGAAAGTTACAACAATTTGTCTCAAAATATCAACACACTCATATACTTCAATTTCTAGAACATTGAAACTCTTAAATTCTCAAGGAGTAATAATATAGGGTATAAACCCAGCTTCAATTTCTTAAGAAAACATGCAAAAATCATGTTATTTGACCTTCAATTCATAGGAAACATCAAGATATTGCAATCAATAACAATGGGTGAAAAACCTTAATTCAATATCATTTAAAATCTCATAGATTGCAGAAAATTATAGTTTAAATAAGTCTTTGGGCACAAAGGTGAAAGGATTACCCTTGTTCAAAACCCCATATACCTTAGATTATGAAATTGGATGGACAAGCTTGCTTTAAACTCTTCTTCTTAATCTTTAAAGAGGGTTTTTGCAACCCTTGAACTTGGGGAAATAAAATCTCAACTCAATTTGTAGAATCTGTGGTGAGTTCTTAGATTTCTTGAAGAAAGGTTTAAGATTTAATCTTGAGGGAGAAACCCTAGCTCTCTTGTATTTTGGATGATAAATCAAGTCATTTGCTTCGTTTGGAATATATCAGGGTATAAAAGAGTGGAAAAGACTGAAAAACCCTTTTAAAAATGAGTTAAAAATACTGAACGGGGGCTGCGACGATCAAAGCGATAGGCGGTCGCTAGTTTGACGGTCCGTTGGATCACCCGTCGCATGCCAATCAAAAAAAGAACACACTGCCTATATGTGACGGTCAAAGCGATAGTCCGTTGCAGTCTTGACAGTCCGTTGGATCTTCAATTGTATGTTGGCCTGGATGAGACCACACTGCCTTAGTGTTGATGGTCTCAGCGAAGGTCCGTTGTAGCCTTGATAGTCCAACGTCCTAGCTATCACACTTGGGCCAGAAAAGGGAGTTACTACCTTAGTTGCGACGGTCCATCGCAGACTCGATGGTCCGTCGGATCGTCCATCGCACCTGGGCAGTGCCAACAACTCTCAGTAAATAGCCATAACTTCTTACCTCGATGTCGGATTCGGACGAAATTGGTATCGTTGGAAAGATAATTCAATTCTCTACACTATAGGAAGTCATTTTTAGGAAAAATTTAACAAGATTAAAACACTACTCACTTGGGAAGTCTCTTCTCAATCTTTTAGGGCAGGAATTATACTTCACTTATCACGCTTAAGGCTCAAACTACAAGGGAACTTTGCGGGGTCTTACAATATCTCCCCCTTGGAAACATTTGTCCTCGAATGTTTCTAGTTATACTAGGAACACAGGAAAATAGAGTACACATAGCTGAAGCAATTTGCTAAACGAGCTCAAAATCTTTCTAAACTCTTGAATACCTCAGAAATTGCAAGAACTCATGCAAGAATAGATATATAGCTAAACTTTAGATTAGAAAGGCTGAATTAAGGAAGAATAATACCTTCAGATCTATCTAAACTCACGGAAAAGAGGTGCGGGTACTTGGTTTGCATGTCTGCTTCTACCTCCCAAGTAGCGCCCTCAACTGATTGGTTTCGCCATAACACTTTGACCAAAGGAACCTCTTTGTTCCTAAGTCTACGAATCTAAAAATCTAGGATCTCAATGGGAATCTCAACGAATGAAAGATTATTCTGAATATCAACACTCTCTGAAGGATCTACCATGACGGAATCACCAATATGCTTCTTAAGCATAGAGACATGAAAAATAGGATGAATGACTAACAACTCTGCAGGAAACTCAACCTCATAGGCTACTTTCCCAACACGGCTCAAAACTCTATACGGGCCAACATAACAGGGACTAAGCTTTCCCTTTTTACCAAACCTTTTTACCCCTTTCATGGGTGAAATCTTCAAGTACACCAAATCACATACTTCAAACTCAAGATCTCTTTTTCTCACATCGGCATATGACTTTTGATGAGTCTAAGCTATTTTTAACATCTCTCTAATCAATTTAAATTTCTCCATAGCTTTAAACACTGCATCAGGCCCAATCACAGTAGTTTCACCCACTTCTAACCAACCTATGGGTGATCTACGTCTTTTACCATACAAGGCCTCAAATGGTGCCATCCTAATTCTAGCATAGTAACTATTATTATAGGCGAACTCTATCAATGGAAAATTTTTATCACAACTTCCTTTAAAATCAAGAGCACACGTCCTCAATACGTCTTCTAGGGTATGAATGGTCCTTTCAGCCTGACTATTTATCTCCGGATGAAAAGCAGAACTCAAAAGAACTTAGGTACTAAGACCCTGCTGAAATGCCCTTCAAAACTGAGAAGTAAATTGAGTATCCCTATCTGAAATGATAGACGAGGGAACTCCGTGCATCCTGACTAACTCTCGGATATACAATCTAGCATAATCCTCAGCTGTATAAGATATATGCAGGGGAAAAAAGTGTGCGGACTTAGTCAGCCTGTCTATAACAACCCAAATAAAATCATGATGATGACCCAAAAGGGGCAAGCTAGTCACAAAATCCATATTTACCGCCTCCCACTTCTAAGTGGGTATACCAAACTGTTGCATTACATCACCAGCTCTTTGGTGCTCTACCTTAACTTGTTGGCACGTTGCACACTTTGCTACAAACTCAGCTTTATCTTTCTTCATACTATTCCACCAATAGATTTCCCACAAGTCACAGTACATCTTGGTAGTGCCAGGATGAATAAAATACCATGCGTCATGTGCTTCATCCATGATCCTCTACCTCAGATCATCAACACAAAAAATGCATAATCTACCCTGCAGTGTAAACACACCATCTCCTCTTTAGGATAAAACCTCTACTTTTTGGTCCTTAACTGTGTCCTTCAGTCTGACGAAAGTAGGATCTCTATCTTGCTTCTCCTTCACTTCTGAAACTAAAGGGGATTTAGAACTACTTTGCACCAAAGTACTTCCCTGAGCTGAATCAAGCAACCTAACACCCAATCTAGCCAGACAATGCACATCATGAGCTAACTCTTTCTTACCTTTCTCTACATGAGCAACACTACCTATAGATATTCTACTAAGGGAATCTGCCACTACATCGGCCTTGCCCATGTGATATAACACACTCATATCATATTCTTTTAACAACTCTAACCACCTTATCTGCCTAAGATTCAACTCTCTCTGAGTAAACACATACTCCAGGCTCTTCTGATCAGTAAACACATCAACATGAACACCATAAAGATAGTGTCTCTAGATTTTCAAAGCAAAGACCACAGTAGCTAACTCAAGATCATGGGTGGGGTAATTCTTCTTATGCATCTTTAACTGTCTAGAGGAATAGGCTATAACCTTACCTCTTTTCATCAACACACAACCCAAAACAATTCTAGAGGTATCACAATACACCACAAAACCATCTGTACCATCAGGAAAAGTCAACATAGGGGCTGAAGTAAGTTGAGTCTTCAACTCCTGAAAACTCTTCTCATAGGAATCTGACCACTGGAACTTAACTTTCTTTTGGGTCAACCGGGTCATGGGAGATGCAATAGAGGAGAAACCTTCAATGAAATATGGTAGTAGCCTGCTAGATGCAAGAAACTTCTAATATCAGAAGGAGAGATAGGTCTAGGCTAATTTCTTACAGCTTCTGTCTTTTAGGGATCAACTCTAATACCTTTGGCTGAAATAATATGACCCAAAAAGGCTACAGACCTTAACCAAAATTCACATTTACTAAATTTGGCAAACAATTGGTGACCTTTAAGAGTTTGTAAATCAATTCTAAGGTGATCTGCATGATCATGCTTACTATGGGAGCAGACAAGGATGTCATCTATGAACACTATGACAAACATATCAAGATATTGCTTGAACACTCGATTCATAAGGTCCATAAAAGTTGTTGGGGCATTAGTTAGCCCAAAAGACATGACTAAAAACTCAAAGTAACCATGGCAGGTTTGGAAGTCTATCTTTGGAATATCATATTCCCTCACCTTAAGTTGATGATAGCCAGATCTAAAGTCTATCTTGGATAAGTAACTTGCACCTTGCAACAGATCAAACAGGTCATCAATTCTCGAAAGAGGATACTTTTTTTTACTGTGACCTTGTTAAGATGACAATAGTCAATACACATACGCAAAGAACTATCTTTCTTCCACATGAATAGAACAAGTGCGCCCCACGGAGAAATATTGGGCCTTATGAAACCTTTGTCTAAAAGATCTTTGAGTTTCTCTTTCAACTCCTTAAGATCAGCAGGTGCCATACAGTATGGCAAAATAGAAATGGGATAAGTGCTGGGAAAAAGGTCAATCCCGAAATATATCTCTCTATCGAGAGGTACCCCTGGGAGATCTTCCGACAAAATATCTAGAAACTCATTAACAATATCGACTGACTGAATAGTTAAAGCCTCAGACTCAGTGTATTTGACTCTAACTAGGTAATAGATGCAACCCTTGGATATTAGTTTTTTGTCTTTGATATAGGAGATAAAATGACTCTTGGGAGATACCAAACTCCCGGACTACTGAAAAACTAGCTTATCAGGGAACTAAAACTTAACCACATGGGTACGAAAGTTTATAGATGCATAACAAGAATGAATCCAATCCATAACCAGAATAAGGTCAAAACCCACCATGTCCAACTCCATTAAATCAGAAAGTATGACTCTATGAAGAAAAGTAATAGGACAATCTCTATACACTTATTTAGCAACAACTGACACCCCAACTGGTGTGGAGACTAGGAAAGGCTCAGGAATCTTTTCGGGACTTATTTTGAAATTCATAGCCACAAGTGCGATAACATAGGAGAGACTTGACCCGGGGTCCAAAAACATATAAACATTAAAATAAAAGATGCAGAACATACCAGTAATAACATTAGGAGGGTCCTCCTACTCCTGATGGGATGGTAAGGCATAGAATTTATTCTGGCGCTAACCGCCAGCAGTGCTAGATGAAGTGCCCTAAAAAGGGGCAGGATAAGGGACAGGAGTTGGTGTACTAGTAGTCTATGCCTGAGGTCAACCATCTCTGGTCCCCTGCCTAGCATGCAAAAAATTTCTAAGTTTGTGGCCCTGCTTGCCACAACCAAAAAAACCCCCTTAAATCTGCAAAACACTCACTGGGATGATCCTTGCTACACTTAGCGTAAGGAGGATAACGGGTCCTATTACCAACACTATTCTGCGACCTAGACATAAAGACCTGCTCCTTTAGTCCTGCCTGCTTCTAAAAGTGAGGAGCACTAGCTGATGAAGGTGCTGGGATAGACAAACATCTCTGAAACTAAGGGTAGTTTCTCTATAGAACCTAGGCTGACTATACTCATGTTGCTCAGATCTAGCCCTCTTGTTTTGCTCAGATCTAGCCCTCTTGTTACTCCTCACTCTGTCTCTCTCTCTAATCTTATCCATCTCTATCTGTTGTGTATACGTCATCAACCTAGACATATCTATATCCCTATGCAGCATCAAAGTCCTACACTCTTTCAGCACCAAACCAGAAACACATGTCAAGAACTTGCTCATACTAGCTCGGGTGTCAGAAATCAAATCAGGAGCATACTTGGTCAACTGGTTGAACTTCAAGAAGTACTCCTTAACAGTCATGGAGCCCTGCCTCAAGTTTATAAACTTCTCAATATTTGCTTCCATCATCTCAAGCAGAAATAACTTGTCCAAAAATGCATCTTGGAACACCTGCCAAGTCATAGGAGCAGCATCCTCACCTCTACCCTTCCTCTACGGTACAACCCAGTCATAAGCTATGTCCTTCAACCTGTAAAATGCCAACTCAACCCTTCTTCCTCAGAAATATACATCATCTGTGTGGTCTTTCTCACCTCCTCAAGGTATAACTATGGGTTTTCACCTACCTTGGACCCATAAAACTCTAGTGGATTCATCCGCATGAAATCACAGATCCTAGAAGCAACTACATCACCTCCCTGCTAATTTACAACTGTGGCCTAATTATTAGCTTGAACATTAGCAGTGACTTCTTGGGCTAACATCTGAAAGTCCACCCAAAACTCAGCATGAGATACAGTCTCAATCAAAGGATCAACAGGAGAGGGTTGCTCATTAATATTTCCATGGGCATTCACTTTTTGGAGAGGTATTTTCTAAAATAGGAGAGCACAAATTATTAGATGAGAGGGACAACTACAGGCATGATAGAATCTAAAAGAAAGAAACAACTTTTTCCTAAAATGTCTTATAGCCTCTTGCTCATATATATGTTGCGCTACACACCGATGATCAAGACTCTACTCAACGTAGTTTGTCAGACTCCCTAGGACTCCTTTAAAACCTTAGGCTCTGATACCAAGTTTGTAATGACCCAAATTACCTCCCGAGATGTCACACGGTGATTAGGGCTATAAGTAGCCCTAATCTAACCTTGTGAGCCTATTACTTCTCAAAATAACTCATTCCAGTAGGAATATACAAAACACTGGCACCATCATATCAAATAAAAGGAAATACAAAGATAATACTCAGTGCAAATGACCACAATACTGGAAATCTCAAACAACCAGAGTCTGATAACTAGTCTGACAAAGCCTCTACTACTCCTTAAACTCGAGAGTCGTTGGGATAGGTCCCCAATTGACTCAAAACTGAATTGAAAGTAATAACGTAAGCACTTGAATACTGAAATATCTGAAGACAGGCCCTCGAACCATGAGGACTCACCACTGGAGAAATATAGACAAAGGTACTCAGGAATTACTAATGAGGCTGGGACTAGTAACACCCTACATTTTAGGCTAGAACAAAAATAGTTTTTCTATGCGTATATGATATAAAAGCCATAAATCGTATGAAAATTTGGTATATTAATCAATTATGTAGTGTGGGAACCTCTTTGATCATGAATTGAGATCATAGAGGTCCCCAAACTCAAGAACGAGTTGAAAGCTTTCCTATAGTTCGAGTTTGAGTGAGCGTCAAAACTTGGGTCAACTTCAATCGACCATAACTCTTTGTATGTAACAAATTAGAGGTACTATATTTTAAATGAAATTTATTTGAGTTCTCTTTCCAACGCCACAAGTTTCACTTTAATCCGGTATCGAAGTAGATAGTTATGCTCATTTTACTTTGAAGTATCTGTCTACCAAAATGTGATGATGAGGCTAATGACTTATCAGCAGCTGTATGACGTCCCGTCAGACCTGGTCGTCAGCCTAAGGTAGTAAATGGTGAAAACAAGCCTAAAAATGATAACCTGGGTGACGACTTATCACCTAAGTGATGGCCCATCAACCCTGGTCGTCAACTGATGTAATTATGCAATTTTTTGGGTTCCTTAGGGGTATTTTGGTCTTTCCCTCACTCCAAAAACCTTTCACACAAATTAAATCACCCCTTAAGTGTTATTAATCAATCATTATCAGTTTTACAACATTAAAACTTCCTCTTCACTCTCAAAATAAGATCAAATTAGGATTTTCTCTAAGAACAAGAAATTCAGGAAAATCAAGCCTTAAGTTTAATATCTCCAAGAAATAAATCAAGATTCGGGGTTCATATATCAAGATATAGGTTCCATCTTTTAGATCTTATAATTTAAGGTACGTGGGATTTATCCTAAAAACTACATGGGCTTGGAAACACTAAAACATAATTTAAAGATTTTCAAGCATGATTTTAGAAAGGGGTTTTGAAATACATGATTTTATTATGTCTTATGAATGTTTAAATGCATTGTTGATTTGACACTTAGGCCTTTCCCCCTAAGTTGATTTGCATGTATACTTATATGTGTAAAATTTGAGGTTTAAGATTATTTGAGAGCATAAATTATGGACTCCCTCTTTTGTGATAAATTAAAAATTTTGGTTTTGTTGGAAAAGAGTTGAAATGCATGTCTATGATTTGAAAGATATTTTCTCAATGTCATAGTATTTGAAACATTGATTTAGAATTATTGTGAGGGTGTCTTGAGATAACTATGTTTTGTGTTAAAGAGAAGAATTGCATAAGATAGAGACTTAGGACATGACCACCATTGTTTGTTAAATTATTGATAAAGAGAATTGCTTGCATGGTTTTACATGAATTTTAAAGCATGAGTTCCTTGAATGAATTATTGTTATGGTGGTCCTGAATTTCATGCTTTGAAAACAGAGATATAAATTACTATAAATGGCTATAAATGGCTCAGAGAATGTAACTTACAAGTCAATGGTATGACGATACCATATATGTGTATATGCCATGACAGAGTTAAAAATTTGAGAGTATGTTTTCAGAGCATGCATGTTTAAAGAATTAAAAAAAATGGGCATAAAGAGGGTTAGGTAGTTATCCAAAGAAGGCATGAGTTTAAGTAACTCTTAGCCTGAAACCGTATTTGCCGATACGGGTAGATTATTATTGTACACTGACGATGACCGTGTGGCGTAGTAGATTCAGAGACTCCGACCCTTGAGTCACACTTGGGTTGGGGGCTTGGTTGCCGAGTTAATGGCAGATTCCATATAACTCGTGGGATTACAGATTGTACGGTACACCATCTAGCACAGAAGTAAGACAAAGAATGTCACAGATTTAAATGTTTTCACAAAGTCTTTTAAAATGCCCATGTGATTTCTTACTATATGGTATGTTTATGAATTACCTTAAATTGCTCTCATATATATTGAATATAAATGATTGTGTTGGATTTTCTCTGCATACTAGTACATCTGTATTGACCCTCCTCCCCTACCACTTAGGTTCTGAGGCTCAGTCTAGGGGTCCAGATAAGCAGTAGATAATTCAGACATCAGATCATATTGGGCACTGGTGAGCCTTCTCAATTCCAGAAGACCCAACTTTCAGATTATGTCATCTATTACAGTTTTGGTCTACTAAGGGCCTTGTCCCAGTTTTCAGATAGTTGTCAGATTTTCATATAGTAGAGATTTCGCAGACTGTTCCAGATGTTGTTAGTGATTTTTGGATTTCATTCCTTATTGTTAAACTTAATTCATAGTATGACCATATTTCCATATTAGATCGTAATTCCACATTTTCTTTTATTATATGAATGTTGTGCATGACTACACATAGAGTAGGATGTCCGGACCTTCATGGTTTGAGATGTTCGTCATGGACAGGCCCTAGTTTGGGTCGTGATAGGACTGAGTACCTGAACCTACATTATAAGAAAATGTAGCACATAGACGTATATGTAGATCAACACTTGAGAATGTATTGAGTATATGGGGCTGTATACATTTACATAAAACAATAACAATAAACTTTAATCAAATCATGCATGCAATAGGAATGACTCACATGGCAATATAAAGCTCATAAATCATGTATGATGAAGCATGCAACACAAATCTCGTGAGTCAGTATACTTTATCTTTAAAATCGGTACTCTTCTCTTATTCTCATTACTCATAGGCTAAAGGAAACTTTAAACAATACTTTCAACTCGTGCATATATCTCATGGGGAGTAAAACTTCTTTAATGCTCAAGAACTTATAACTCTTTTGAACCCAAACACTTGGAACTCGAAATCACATGACTTTGGTTTAAAAACTGATGATCAACTCTTATTAGTAGAGAAAACTACTTCCTTCTTTGGAAAATATCAAAAGCAATTCGTTCACTTTGGAAAATATCTCATCTCTAAGCTTTAGGGAAAATATTCTATCTTAGTGGAAAATACTCTTGCCAAGGAGTATAACCACAACTCAGTGATCACTTATCTCGGTCTCGGGCCTAATCATCTCAGCCTCAGGCCCAAAATCTCAAACCTACTGTGGCACAAGTTTTGGGGTAAAAAACCGTGGTAACTTACCCAACTCAATGATAAATACTACTCCCTTTAGTTTATCTCGCTCATCTCATAGAAATTCACTTTCAAAATAATCTCATGGTTCATAAACCCAATAATCAAATCTGTAATCTCATGTGGTAGAGTGGATTTCAAAACTCTATGACCATTAGGTCAAAACATTTCTCAATAATCTCAAAATACTCAAATCATGGGTGCTTATAGCATAATAGTTCATAAAACTGCAAGTTTTAAGTAGGGCTTAATGACCCATAATTCAATCTCAAGTTAAAAGCCATCATAATGCATAATAGATAACATATAGATTCATAATTCATGTAGAAATCTGGAAGTTACAGCAATTTATCTCAAAATATCAACATACTCATATAATTCAATTTCTAGAACATTGAAACTCTTAAATTCTCAAGGAGTAACCACATAGGGTATAAACTCAACTTCAATTTCTTAAGAAAACATGCAAAAATCATGTTATTTGACCTTCAATTCTTGGAAAACATCAGGATATTGTAATCAATAACAATGGGTGAAAAACCCTAATTCAATATCATGTAAAATCTCATAGATTGCAGAAAATTATAGTTTAAATAAGCCTTTGGGCACAAGGGTGAAAGGATTACCCTTGTTCAAAACACCACATATCTTAGATAATGAAATTGGATGAACAAGCATACTTCAAACTCTTCTTCTTACTCTTGATAGAGAGTTCTTGCAACCCTTGAACTTAGGGAACTTAAATATCAACTCAATTTGTAGAATTTATGGAGAGTTCTTGGATTTTTGGAGAAGGGTTTTAGCTTTGATCTTGAGGGAGAAACCCTAGCTCTCTTGTATTTTGGATGATGAATGAAGCCATTTTCTTTATTTAGAATATATCAGGGTATAAAAGAGTGGAAAAAACTAAAAAGCCCTTTTAAAAATGAGTTAAAAATACTAAATGGGGGCTGCAATGGTCCTTCGCGAGTCTGATGGTCTGTTGCATCGTTCATCACACGCCAGTCAAAAAAAGAACACACTGCCTCGATGTGACAGTCCATCGCAGTCTTAACGGTCCGTCGGATCGTCCATCGCATGTTGGCTAGTGAGACCACACTGCCTCAGTGGTGATGGTCTCAGCAACGGTCCGTTTCACTTGGGCCATAAAAGGGAGTTACTGCCTTGGTTGTGACGGGCCGAGCGACGGTCCATCGTAGACTCGACGGTCCTCCGAATCGTCCGTCGCACCTAGGCGGTGCTAAAAACTCTCAGTAAAATGGCCATAACTCTCACCCCGATGTTGGATTTGGAGGAAATTGGTATTATTGGAAAGCTAATTCAATTCTCTATAATATAGGAAGTCATTTTCATGAAAAATTTAACAAGAGTAAAACACTAATCACTTGGGAAGTCTTTTCTCAATCTTTTAGGGCTGGAATTACACTTCACTTGACACGCTTAAGGCTCAAACTAGAAGGAAACTTTGCAGGGTCTTACAAATTAACCCTACGAATCAACAACCAAGATAAGAAAATTAACGGATTAATTTCAATAACATAGTATGATTGTTCGGAGTGCTTTAACCATGGGTTGTTCTCCATTGATTGTTTGAAGAATTTATTTTTCTGTATTATTTATTTTATTTTTAATTTTCAAAATAATTCAAAATTCTCTTTTTGTTTACTTTTGCACCAAATTAATCTAGACGGTGAACTAAAATTAAATCATTGCTAAATCAAGTCTCTGTGGGATCGATATTTGGCTTTCTTGATGGCAACTATATTACTTGGTAGACCACGTACACTTGCGTGTATGCTTGGGCACTGTCAAGTTTTTGGTGCCGTTGCTGGGGACTTATTTTTTTTGTAATTTTTTATTTTAGTTTTACTTTTAGATTTATTTGGTGTTTTTTCACTTGGTCTTGGTTTTGTTTTTGTAGGAAACAGGTTTTCAAAGTAGAAAACTGGCAAGGGATCACGACTTGGTTAAACCAAGCTCCAAACCTGAGAAATTTTACCATCAACACAGGAGAGAAGCAATCTTTCTCCCAAGAATTCCTCAATTCCTAGAAGACCAAGATAATACTGTTCCTATAGCTGAACAACAAGCAGCTGGTAAGATGGTTAGGGAAGTGGCAGTCTCACTTCCAACGAGTTTGAGTTCCCTAATTCAAAGACCGACAGCTGGAGTGAATTTTGAGTTTATATACAATATGGTGCAGTTTCTCATTAGCAGTGGATAGTTTGCAGGACTTTCACATGAGGATCCACAAGTCCTCTTACAAACATTTATTGAGCTTACAGATACATTCACTCTAACCGGGGAGACTCCAGATTATGTGAGGCTGACACTCTTCCCCTATTCACTTATTGGGGAAGCTAAAAGGTGGTTGAATGCAGAGTCGATCAGTTCAATCACAATAGGATGACTTAGCCAGAAGGTTCCTCATCAAATTCTTTCCATCAAGCAAGACTATGAGACTTTGCAGTGAGATAGTGAGCATTAAACAGAAGCCTGATGAAAACCTCTATCATGCTTAGGAATGCTTCAAGGCCCTTCTTCAGGATTATCCACATCACTAACAGTCTAATGAGGTACTTGCTCATACTTTTATAGAAGCTCTTGATCATAATACAAATATTTTGCTAGATTCAGCCATAGGTGGTCAAGCGTTGGAGCCAACTTATGATGAGTTGTACATATTACTAAACTGTATAGCACAAGGAAATCCAAAGTGGCATTCAGATTCTAAAAGTGCCACAAAAATAATTATCGGTATGTTAGAGGTGGACCAATTCATAGCCTTATCAGCTCAAGTTTTTGCATTGCAGAATTTGATCAACACAATATTTAGTAGCATAAAGTTGAGAGCAATATAACCTGCAACCACAGTCAATGCCATCTAACAAGCTGCAGGTTGGTGTAAGGTATGAAGAAATAATAGCCATTCAGTGGCCATATGTGCTTCAAATTTAGAATCTGTGATGTATGTAGGTAATGCTCAAAGACCAAATTACGGCAATGCCTATAATATGAAGTGGCAGACTCAGCCACCAAATCAGTAATGGAATGCCCCACAGCCACAGGCCTAATCGAATTAGTCTACAAGCAATATGGAATAGATAATAAAACAACTCTTACTAAGTCAAACACAACTGATTGCAAATTTGAACAGTCAATGGGTGGAATTACAAAATCAAAAAGTGATCCAGAGAAATTTAGAGTGGCATTTTAGGAAAATACAACAAGCGTTAAATACCAAACCACAGGGTGGTTTGCCAGCTGATACAGAAAATCCCAAGCAAGTCATGGAAATCACTTTGTAGAGTGGTAAAGAGCTTCAAGGAGGATCTCCCATGGAAACAAAGGAGGTAGATGCTGATGTGGTAACCCAAAAGGTGAATGAAGAAGTTGCTGAAAATTCAAGAAAGTCTAAGTACTTAAATAAAAAGTTGTTGAATCAGAGAAGAAGAAGACGTTGTCATTGCCCTTTCCTCAAAAGTACATAAAAGTGAAAGAGGATCCATTGTTCAAAAAGTTCATTGAAACATTCAAAAAGTTGCAGATTAATCTACCTTTGTTAGAAGTTCTATAGAGTATGCCTAAGTATGCAAAGTACTTAAGGGATGTGGTTGCGAAGAAAGTGAAATTGTAAGATATGGGGGTAATAACACTCACTGAAGAGTGTAGTACGATAATGACACAAAAAATTCTCAAGAAATTAAAAGATCAGGGGAAGTTTTCTATCCCTATTCAAATTGGGAACAAAGAGGTCCATGCACTGAGTGACTTGGGGGCAAACATAAACTTGATGCCCCTAGCTCTGTTTGAAATTGGGCTTGGGAAAGCCTAGATTGACCATCGTGATTTTATAGCTAGTAGACGATTCCATGACATATCTGAAAGGAATAATTGAGGATGTCCTTATAAAGGTTGATAAATTTGTTATTCCTTCTAACTTTTTTACTCTTGATTTTGTGGCAGACGACCAGGTACCAATTATTTTAGGGCATCCATTCTTAGAAATTGGAGGGACTTTATTGATGTTAGAGAAGGCACACTCAAGATGAGAATAGATGATGAAGAGGTGGTATTTGATGTTTACAAGGCCCCCATTGAAAAACCCTTATATAAAGAGTTATTCATGATCAATATGTTTGAAAGGGATGAGTGTGGAGTTCCTAAGCCACTAAAGACCTCTTTCAAATACCTGATTGAGCGTCCTAAGATGAAACCACCAATTCCCAATATTTTAAAAGGTAAAAGAGGTTTGAAACGAATAAAAAAAGGGCTCTCAAAAGGGAGTAAAAGAGTAAAGGAATATGGTTAAGTTAATATGGGTCGTGCCGTGACACAAAATTAGGCGTTTCTTGGGAGGCAACCAAAGGTAAGTAGGTTTTATTTTCAGTTTTTAGTTTTTATTTCAAGTAGTTTTTATTTTTGATTGAGTCACAAGTTAACGGGAAGTCTGAGTACCATAAACTTGAGCTTGAAGCATGAAAAAAATTGAGTATGGGGTCCCATGGATCTCCTTTATGTGAAGATGCTACTAGTTAGGTCTAGAGGCCTCAGGGAATATTTCTATCTTTATACTTTTAAATTCACTTTGGGAACAAAGTATATTTTTAAATGTGGGGTGAGGAAATTTCCAAATTTTGACTCAATTTAAAAAAATTTAGTTTAGGAATAAGATATTCTTGTTGGTGCAATTTTTTATTACATGATGCAAGTGGATTTGTTTGTAAAAGCATGTTGAATTGTGTGAATTTCTACTTTTGAGACTCTTAGGCTCATGTTTTTGACTCTTGTACTTTTTGGCTTAAATTTGAATTTATGCAATGATTTGGTTGGGAGTTTATGATGATCCTATTGATTTAAGCATGTGCCATACGAGTGTAAGGTTTTCTGTATATTCTTTATTGCATATGATGTCTAGAACTTTCCTGATGTGTGTGTGAAGATAAATAAAGAATGAGAGTTTAAGAGATGATTTAGGCATTTATTTGATAGCCTTGTTTTATACCTTCTTTTTACCCACCCTTATGCATTATCCTAGTTAACCCCCATTGATCCTTTAGCTTTTTTATTGGTAACCTCATATGTAGCCTAAGTCCTTTCTTTGATAGATCATAATTTGATCTAAAAAGCTCGTAAGTGCGTTAATTGAAAAAAAATTAATTAGTGAGGAGTTTGAGAAATTGAAGAAGAAAAAGGTGAAATTGATGCCCCAAGGTAATAGTCATGGGTGTATAATTAATGTGTGGTGGATGGTTGTGATATGATTTATGTTAAAAATATTGTCATGGTTGTGAAAAAAGAGAAAAAATGATTTATATGGTATTAAGCTATATGTCCACCAAGTATTTGTGAAAATACTTAAAAGAGATGGGGCAGAAATAAAAGAATGGGGTAGACAAAAATGGTGTAATTTGGTTGTTGGAGAGTAATTTTAATTGCATAATGTAGTGTATTAAAGCTCTTAGAGAGGTTAGTCATTATCCCAAAAGTTCCTACCCATCCCTTAGCCTACATTGCAACCCGAAAAAGTCCTAATTGATCCTAAGTTTTACATTCGGCTATTAATGAAGCATTACACTAAGCTGTAAGCTTATGGTTCATTATGTGTAATTTGTGAATTCTTTGTGAGAGTGAGCATAATTTGATTCTTGTACCTATTATGTTATAAATTGCATTATTATGAGTGTTTATGGGTAACTCTCTTGTTGTGAGGGTATATATTTGATGCAGGTGGGTGATTTTTGTGATGTTCTTGATTGAGCGATATGCATGAGTTTGCCACTTAGGTGAGTCAATTCTTGAGGTTAGGATGTTTCGAAGTAGAATTCTTGAGCTTTCAATTGTGTAAATAACGTGCTTTGTGTGGAAACTTGCATTCCGTGTAGTCATTGCAGTATTAGCTTAAGTGTTTTGCATTTAGTAGAAGTGTAGCATCACCTTAAATTTTTATGCTCAGAGTAAGGAGTTGTTCGAGGACCAACAAGGGTTTAAGTGCGGGGTGATGATCTGCGGTGATTTTATACACTTTGGTGTCATCATTCTAGCTTATTTTGTCATGTTTTGAGAGTAATTCGTGTTCTTAACGTGTTCATATTGATATAAATAAGCATTTAAGTGTCAAAGTGTGTATTTACAATGTTCAAGGTATTTTTCAAACAAGTTTATATTTAATTGAGTCATTTAGAGTTCAACCCAGAAAACTAGTTTTACTAGCTTGAGCTAGGCATGTGTCTAGTTGATCTTGGTGGATTCTAATGTGTTTAATTTATTCCAAATATTTTAATTGTATAATTATGAGTGGAATAACTTATTTGTAATGTGCAAAGCTTAATTTGATTAAGTCAAGAGTCAAAATAATAAGTGAAAGATCATTGCAAATTTTCCTTATCTTAGCTCTTGTTTTGATTTATTGTTAAGAATATTGTGTTGTTTTAATCTTTGATATGTGGTGTATGATACTGTAGGAGGCTTAGTGAATTAAATATGATGATATATTGATGATAAAAAGGGTCAGAATTCATGAGAAATACACTACAAAAAGTAAGGATAAAGGATAAGACGTTCACACTTATCAAATTTTTAACACAAATTTCAGTGAGACAATGCGAAGGCAACGCGTCGCATTGATGTGTCAACGCATTAACTGACGCGTCGCGTCGCGTTGATAATTCAATTCAAAGTACAATTGAGCGCCGACACATGATGGACTTTGTCCAATGTTTGTTTAAAGCTGCACACGTACCAAGGCAAAAAATAGTGGGAAAATTTTTTTCATTTAATCCCACTCAGTATTTGATTAGGAATATATATATATATATTACCTGATCAATTTTGGAGTAGGACACCTGGTCACCACTTGGAACAAGCTTGGGAACAATATTAAAACCACTGGACACGTAATACACGGCTAGTACACGCTTGGCACTGTTTTGGAGAAAATACGGAGGAGCTGCTACATGGTTTATTAGGTTTTAATTTTATTTTTAGTCGTTAATTTTTCATATCATGTATTTAATTATTTGAATCGTGATTATGAATATTATTGGCTAAAAGCCCTCTTTCCAGGGTTAAAGCCAAGAACATGTTTACTATTGTTTTGGATTAATTTTGTTAATTTCGCATATCATATTTGGTTGTTCGTTTATTCTTGTTTTAATTATTTTATGAATTGATCACCCATAAAATACATATATTGTCAACCTTTTGATCTCGGGATAGGGAATAGGGAGATAGAACACGGGAATAAATAAAGTTTGGGTTTTTATTCTTTTATAAAATAAAGGATTAAACTTAGCATCTAGGACAGGGATGTACTTCGATGCCTTACTTGATTCATACGTAGGATGATAGCTTTAATTAATTTAATTGAATTATTTCATCTCCGCTCAACGATGTAGTTGTGATATCCATATTAGGTAAAAGATTATAGGTTTGGAAACCACGATCATGCAATTAACCCTATGAATCAACAATCAATATAAGCAAATTAATGGATTAATTTCAATAACATAGTATGATTGTTCGGAGTGCTTTAACCCTGAGCTTTTCTCCATTGATTGTTTCAAGAATTTATTTTTCTGCATTATTTATTTTATTTTAAATTTACAAAATAATTCAAAATTCTATTTTTGTTTACTTTTGCACTAAATTAATCTAGACGGTGAACTAAAATTAAATCGTTACCAAATCAAGTCTCTGTGGGATCGATATTCGGCTTTCTTGAAGGCCACTATATTACTTGGTAGACCATGTACACTTGCGTGTGCGCTTTGACGCTATCAATAATCTAGTCTGAAAAGCCTCTACTGTCTGAACAAAGAGTTGATGAAACAAGTCCCCAACTAACTCTGACCACTTAAATAAATTGAGTACTGATATAACTGAAATGATAAATTTGTCCTCGAATTATGAGGACTCACCACTAACTCTGTTGCTGATAGATTCGGCTGCTAAGTGCGTTCGGGAGCCCGTGCATCTAAACCTATGATATAATACATCATAGCACAAAAGAAAAGTATGTGTCAGTACTTTGAATATACTGGTATGCTAAGTGAGGTAGGCTGATATGCATGGGTTCATATGCATGAACAATAACTAACTGAATAACATGATCATGACTGAAAGAGAGTACATGCATAAATGTTTAAATATAACAAAGGTCATGGTAACACCGAATACTGAGTTCTGAATCACTAATTTACTAATATCTGAGTTTACTGATACTGTATCATTGATAACTAAGTGACTATATATGACAGTCCTAATTTCTGTAGAATTATTCTGAGTTTCATGATGAACTGAGTAACTGTGTCTAACAGTCTTGATTTATGTAGAACTTAATTGAGTACTATATTGAGACTAGAACTGAAACTAAGACTGTGGGAGGTAATCATCTAACCTACATGCCTTTATCTGAACTGATTGGGGTCCAACCTGTAAACCCAGCTGAAAGGGTATCAGTATCGTGCCACGGGTAAAGACAAATGTTGATTCACCCTCATCTGGTAAGTGCTCTGAATGAGAATGGTGGTACCCTCAACTGGCAGGTAAGACACGTCATCAACCCTCAACTTGCAGGTTGATGTCTCAACCTACGCTAGCTACGTAGTTCTGGAATGCAAGTACTGCTTCTAAGGATCACACCCTCTGCTGGCAGGTGAATTCCCATCCTTGGGTTCACTCGGTGTTGAATCCCACTCCCAACTAAAAGACACTTAACTGATGTACTGAACTGAACAAGACTGATACTAAGTTTACTGAGTTTTTCTGAGTTCTATAACTGACTGAGTTCTACTAAGTTTCGTATATGACTAAGAGTACTACCGATCATGACATGACTGATACTATTCTGAACTGACACTAACTCTAGGTAAACAGCTAAATTGTCGGATATTAAATACCCCCAGGACTCGATAGCATAGATAATACTAAGAAATGGCACTTCTTGATAACATGACAATAATCAACTATTCACAATGCAGTCACTGAGACATTTTGCCATATTATTGGGCTTGTACATAAATGAAAACGCACGCTAGCTTATCATAATTTCGCTATTCAATTCTCATGGACATTCCATCAATCACTTACAAAGTATAGCTTTAACATGGGAGCAAATTTGGAACATGTAGTTCTAGCATTAATTCATCATAAGGTCACCAATGGACCACAATGCATAATTTATTCACTTAGTCATTTTGTCAAACACATGGAAGGCATAACCTTATATTTAGGCATAAACAACATGCTAATGCATCATGACTACCATAATAAATTTACACATTTAAGGGTTTAATATGGATTCATATGATACTACACATATATCAATTAACTACCCATGAAACTTGTAATAAAACATGGATTAGAAACCCAACTAATCATTATAATCAAACCCAACATGGATTTCACGAAATCAATACACTTAGAGTTTTAAAAATAGTTTCTTGAACTCCAAGGGTGGAATGAACCCTTGGATGAACACTTCACATACCTTAATTGTTAACTTCGTGGAGATTCGGGTGAATTCTTGAGGTCTATTTCTTGAATTTGATAAAGCTAGGGCTTATTCTTGAGAGGATTTTGTGAAAAGAATGAGTGATTTTGCTAGTTGGGGCTTTAATCCTGTGTTATAGAGCCATTGGATGAATGAAAAATGACTCATTTGCCCTTAAAAATGTGAAACCTGACTACAGAAATTTACCCGAATCGGACTGGCCAGGGCGCCGCGGGCTCTGAAGCGCCGCTCTGGGTGAGGCACCGCGGCCTCCATTGCGGGCTTCCCCTAGCACCGAACTGGGCTAGGCGCTGCAGGCTAATCGCCCTGAGCTACTATTTTGGAGTTTCAAACATGCCCTTACGCTTGTCCAAAAATTCCAAAACTCACCCGAGATGTAATATTGAATCCCCCGATCATTAATCAACTTAAACAATAACTTTTGAAGGTCGGGAAGTTCGTAAATAAATTTCTCAAAGTTTGAGGTTTTAGAAAAGACTAAGTTCTAACACTTAGCTGAAATTTTCTAAGTCTGGGACCCCTTATCAAGCTCTAAGGAACTGAGTTATGCTTAGAATTTTTGTGGGGTCTTACAGTTAGCACCTTTTAACTCCGGGTTAGGCTTCAATGTGGAAGTACTATATGGTGGGACTCAAACTCTTATCGTTAGATGTGTTATGGGAGAATCGTAAGTTGGAAATGATAAAGTATGTTATTTATTATTTGGGGTATAGTCGAGTAGTGTCTCTAAGTTTTAGGTCTATTCATTTTATCTTATAAGGTGGAGAATGGTTCTATTCCTATCTCCCGCAAAACCTTATTCCATGTAGAATATTAATGTAAATCAATACCTATGATCACCAAATAAACTCATGCCTTAAGTTGTGATGAATATGATCCCTAGAAAACGTGTGCGAGATCATCTTTATGTCAATTCTGATTATCTCATGTTTCATGCTTACACGATTCACTAAAGGTTATCATGAAGCTCTTTTGATACCTTTGCATATTTTGTTGTGGAAAAATGTTCAATGCGAGGTTATGTTCTTTATCCCATAATTTTAGAGCTTCAATAAGTTCCTGTCAAGTATTCGGGGACGAATGATCCCAAGGGGGAGATAATGTAACACCTTGCCCTTTTGGGCTGACGTTGTACCATCTTTCCTACGCTTAAGTTGAGCACTTTCTTATCAATTGATTTTTAGTTTATGATTTTTCATGGGTCAACTTCCAGAGACCATTTCTTCTTGGATATATGGAGTTATGTGGCCTACTATATATTAAATTAAATCTCTTCGGGTCTTCTTTAAAACGCCACCGACCGCTTATCAATTCAAGTCATGAGTCAAAAGTTATGAGGGTTTAAATGAGGCACTATCCAGGATGTGCGATGGCCATACACCAAAAAGTAATCACCTAAGAATACTACCTCAGTAATACAATGGACATGCGATGCAAACCTTAAGGTTTGCTTTGGCCATGCGACATATATCCTATACGGGGCATCAAAAAGTGTTCCATTTGATTTTTTTTAAGGCCATAAAGGTTGTTTATCATCCCGTAACCATTCCCAACCAACTTTAGATGAAATTAAGGCTTTATAAACATTACATTGCCTTAGTAAATTCTCAAATATCATTCCATATGCAAGATGGGAGAAACTACCTAGGGTTTGATGATTCTACTCTCTAAGAGGCCAATTTCTCTACGTCCTCTACAATTTTTCTCCAACAAAAGGTATGTGGGACTATCCTAAATTTTATGAGCGTAAGTTTTAAAGTTTTATTTTAAGTTTTAAAGTATATATGTATACAAGTATTATGCGATTTGAGATTTTTTTGAGAGCATGCATTGGGAACCCCGATTTATGGTGAAATCTTGTTTAAACTATGTGGATTTTCCCCAAACTTGAACTATGTTCATGTGTATGGATGTTATGAGTTTGAGAAGTTATATGAAAGAATGATTTATGAAATTCCCTCTCTTGTTATGAAATCCATTGTTCTTAACAATGTTATGATTTGCTTATACGGATGATTAAAAGCTTGAGTTTTAAGGTTTACTACCATTTATGAATTATATTATTTATGACTAAATGAGAGGGTGTTTCCTTAATTTATAAATGCTTATGTTCCTAATAGAAAATTGAATGTAATTTATGAAAGAGATGACCACCGTATATTGAAAAGAGAGTGTTTTAGCATAAGTTTTCAAGTGTTTTTGAAATATGAACTCTCATGTGATGTTTAAATCTTTTGGGTGGTCATTAACATACTTTGAAATAATAAGGGCAGTAGATATGATCAAGGAATCAAATGAAGGACTTGCAACTCTGGGTATGACAATACCCTGTTATGATATGCCCAAAATAGAATAAGAAAAGAATTGTTTATAAGAAACAAGTTTGATTTTAAGAGACTAAAGTTGGGCTTAAAGAGATTTAGATGGTTACCGGAAGAAGGTACAATTTCAGATAACTCATTTCCCAAAGCCGCATTTTGCCGACACGAGTTTTATTTTGCCCTAAAACAGGGGATTGTACGTTGGCGACTACCTTGTGGTATAGTAGAGAGAAAAGACTCCAGCCCTTGAGGCACACTTGGGTTGTGGACTTGGCCGCCGAGTCAATGGAGAATTTCATATAGCCCGTGGAATTACAGAATTATAGGGTGTACCATCTAGCTCAGAAGTAATACAAAGAGTTGAGTCAGTGTTTGTACAAGAAAGGTTGAAGCTCATCAAAATTATGCCCATGTATTTTCAATTATTTTATGTTGACATGTTTTTATGAGATGCTTTCACTTATGTTATACAAAATATATTTTGTTATTGAATTATTCTATATACCAGTACTTTCGAGTATTGACCCCCTATATTTCAGGTTCTGGGGTTCTGTCCCATGGTCCATCACATCGGTTGTTCATATGGGATAATGACACATTTGGTGAGCCATCTATCTTTCGGAAGGCATGCTATTCATATGTTTATCTAATTCAGTTTATAGTCTAGTTGGGGGCCTTGTCCCAGCCTACACAGTTAGTATTCAGTAGAGGCTTCATAGAAGGTATTTTAAGTGTTGTATTGTCATATCTTGTTGACACATTTTGGATTATAAGTTTCCATTAAAAACTGTCATATCTCCTGCACCTTGATTTATGTATGGATTATTTTTATAATAGTATGCTAAGGGATCTCTTTGGCCTTCGTGGTTCAGAATCCCGTTCTGGACAGGGCCTCAGCTTGGGTCATGACATATCTTTAGCCATTCCTCGATACATATGGCTAACATAGAATAGGGCCCTTCTTGCAAGGGGAGCTGTACTCATATAGCCCGTGGGTTCTTGGAATGTTGGTACGAGATACGTAGTTCAGCCTAATATTTTAAACTATCATATTTCATGACCCTTGTCCTATCCCGACATCCTATATATATATGATAAAATGTTGTGCATGTGGTTTATGACTGGCTTTGGTAAATTCTTTATTTTATCCCTTTCCATTGGGTTACATGTCAGTGCTCGCCCCACTGACCGTCCCCAAATGCTACATCATCTCATAATGTAGGTTCTGAGGATTTTTCTATTGCTCCTGTACATTGTTAGGTAGTTTGGTACTCCTGTTGATAAACTTTGAAGTGGTGAGCCTCCTTTCTTCATAAGACCTGGCCATTTTATTAGGTTTCAGTTATCATTCCAATCGTTATGGATTTCTTTTGTCATAGTTGGGGGCATGTTCCAACTTAGATTGTATTCTTGAATTTAGAGGCTTTTGTAGACAGGACATGGATCTCATTAATGTCTAGCTATGACTCTTTAAAGTTTATTTAGTTTTATATATCCTATATTGACTTGATTGGCTTCTTTTATTTACTCTCATTATGTCATTGTGCTCTTGAGGTAAGGCTAAGGGAGGTATCTCCGACCCTTGATGGGCTTGAGTTGCCCATCACAGCCTAGCTTAGGTTTGGGTCGTGACATTGACATGCAAATGTAATGGAGATAACATCATCAATTTTTTTGTTGAACGAATAGAATGTATTAATAACCATATCACACACATTATTACAAACTACAGCTCCATCACCAATCACATAATTGTTCTGTCCAATCTTTGTTTTTACAAACTTTTTGATGTAAGATGTTGAAATGTTAGGGGTACATCACCGATAAGGGACTAGGTCCCTAAGGTAAATAGTATTTCAATAAAATAGTGAACATGCAAAAAAATGCAGAATATAAAAGGACACAAAGATTCACGTAGAAACCTCCTTACTCAAGGGAGGAAAAACCACGGCATGCCCTCTCAAGTACTCAAACTCCACTATAATCAAAATTCATACTGATTACAGACTCCATTGAACTTAACTCTAAGTTCCTCTACTTTGTAAAAACTCTATTACAAACAACTCTTGACAACTTTGTCAATTTACTCTTCAATATAGGTTAACTCTAACCCTTGCAAACTCAAATAACTCTACCAAAGATACTTAATAGTATTAAAGAAGTTTTACTCTTATATCTGAGTAAATCAATTATAAAACAAAACTTAACTCAAGAACACCTAGACCTTAAGGAAAAAAGATTTAGAACTTGAGCTTTAGAGAGTTTTCGCCTCCACCATGAGATTCTTTAATTTGCAAAAACTATTGAGGAAGAAACATCTCTTAGTATTTATTGGAGTGTAAAATTGAGGGTTGAATTTTGATTGGACCATGTGTAATATCTTTTACACTGTGCACCTGCACAGTTTGTTGCACTAGCAGACAAAACTGTGTAGAGATATGACAGTTGTACCTGGAAAAAATATACAATGGACCTGGTCCTCCAATATCATCTAGTCATTATTAAAACATGAGCAACAGTTTTCCGACTTCCTGATGATGACAAACCATGTACTCAAGGTATTTAAATTCATCAAACTTAGAGCAACTATATCTACACTAGTACACAACCGGCATTCCCCCTATCAGTGGCAACCTTCACTTTCTCTTGTCACACACATCTTAATAACATCAGTATGTGTTCCCCCTATCATCAGCACTCCCTCACTTTTGTACATCACACCTTTACTAATGGTACCTGGTCCTATCATAATGAGTCAATTTTCCCCCTTTTGGCAACATAAAAAGCAAGAAAAGAAAACAAAGATAGTAAATTAGCACAAATTAGTTAACTTATGGCCATTAGGAAACATTAACATGAATGAACGCTACAAAGAAGAAGAAACGGCTGATAGACACAAAAAAATATTTCATTCATTTAAGATAGGCAAGTATAATTATAGTGCAATGAAAATTAACATAAAATTCTTAACCTTAAAAATCCATAGGAATCAAGAAAGGGAAGCTGACACAGGTTCTAATAAAAATAGGTGTAGGTGTAAGGAGGTTTAGGGGAGAGAGACTTGAGCAACATTTCCGTTCTACCACTCCCTATAGCATGAGCATTCAACAACTTCTTACTGAGGTCCTTAAATTCTGATTCAACCCTTGAATCTTCTTAGTGTTTGTAACCTTAGTCTAGAGTTCTGCATTTTCTGCTGTAAGTTCTTCAGCAACACCTGGTCCCTCAGAGGAAATTTGTTGGTTCTTCATCTTCAAGTGTAGAATCTCTACACCTTAGCAGCTAAACTAATCCTCATCTCCTCCATCTCTTTTCTTAAGTTTTCCTGAACAACCACAATTCTGACACTTGGGATATGGTCCCCACTTTCTCTTCTACACACTCATGTTCAATTAATGTTGTCAGACTAAATTTTTTTTTAATGTTCCAAGAGTTCCCTTTTCACAAACAACCATAAAGTTATCAAATACCCTATTTAGGAGGTAACCATAAGGCATAACATATCTTCCCTCCTTCTCATAGGTGGCCTTATGCATATGTTCAATCATCAAATTAGGTAAGCTGATCAAGTAAAACTTACTGACGCATTTAATAACATACAATCCAAAGCAGATACTATTGTCCTCTTCTCGTATCTAGACAACACTACCTTATTGAAAAACTCAAACACCAGTTGAAATTTATTTTTGAGAAATTTCTTTCTCACACAAGCCACAAAAGTTCCCCTACCTTTGATACATCCATCATAAACTCTGTTGAGGGTTGTTGTTTTGCAACAATCCTTACACAAATAATAGGAGCTTCTAGAATTTCCTATGAATTTACTCATCCAATTTTAGTTTCTTCCCTTGAACCAAAGCAGTCAAACTCACCCCATCATCTAAGAACCTTATAGTATAGTAAAACTGCCTCGCTTTTTCTTTAAAGATAGAGGGAACTGGTTCCTTTATGAGATGTAACCATCCTGATACCTTATATACTCAACTAAATCTTCCATACCATGTTTCTCAAAAATTCTAGAGTTAGAGACTCTTCCTGTCAACACCTTCTGAGTTCTTAGAATCTTATTTCTTTCTTCTCTAGTCACACTCTCCAGTACTTCCTCTACCATTCTTCTTTTAGAACCACTTCCAGGTTTTACTTTGTCACTTTTTATTTTTGGGACCAAATCCCATAGTTGCTTTCTTCTTCTTCATAGGAACTTATTTCTATTTCATTCCAGTGGGGCTCCTAGACTTTGAGGGGGAGAACCTAATACTTTCTTCATCCTGAACTTCATCACCCTCTCAAACATCAACCACTTTTACATTTTGATGGTCAATCAAATTCCTTTTCTTCAACCTTCTTCTCTTAACAATAGCTCAATTATATACCTTTATAGAATCATCTAATAATTTCTCCTCAGTACCCCTTCTTGAGTAAGTTTTGGTAACCTTTACACTAGTATCAACCACTTTCTCCTTACCCTCACTACCCGTTATTTTTGCACTGCCTACCTCAGAGGTTGGTTATCTTTATTAGTCTCCTCCTCTTCATTTGAAGGTGGAATAAATGCCCCAAAAACATCATCAGCCTTAGGAGATGTATCTCATATTTCTCACCAACACCTTGCTCTTCTAGATCAAAGAAACTCTCTCTAGGTTCATTTGAGAGAAAAATAAGGTTCTCAACAACCCAATCCTCATCGACCAACTTACTACTAGATAGGTTAGATATTTTCAAAAGGATCTTCATATGAATTGACTTAGAAGGGGTAGGAGAACTAGGTTTGTTTAGAGTTTTAGAGGAGTTATTTTTTTTTTGAAACTTCTGATGGAATAGGTTTATTAGGGAACTCAATTTCTATAGGGGAACCAAAGGATTGACTTGTCTCAGAGATTTCAAAGAAGAGTTCCACTAAATTAGGGTTTCTCCCATGGTGGACTCATCCATTGATGTTGGTGAGGAAGATGAATTAACCACTTGTATTTCAGGGGAGGGTACAGAAGGTGGAATTGACTTAGTATCTTGAATAGGATTTGAAGAAGATTCTTTATCAGTTGTAGACACTAGTTTGGAAGAGGTCATAGTGGGGGGATTTTCGGATAAGGGTGAAGGGGATTTGATGATTTTTGATTCTTTTGTAGGGATTGAAGGTGAGATTTTATTGGTCATTTGAGGTTTTGGAAGATAATTTGAAACAAGGAAGACTATCTTTGAATATACTAGCTTTTGAAAGAGAAAAGTTTGAAAACTAATTATGAAAAGTGAGTAGAAAATAGGATTTGATTTTGTATTTAAGGGTATAAAAGGTTGCAACGTTTGAGATTTTAAGGGAATAGGATGTGTATGGTACCAATAGATGCAACTATTCATTTTTTAGGGATTAGACAGCTTTCATGTAGAGAAGGGAAAGGACGAGGATTTTTCAAGCAGAACTTTATGCAATTTTAAAATGCACATTAGTGGTACTAACCTGTGGAAGGGACCAGGTCCCTCCCTTTCTTGAGTGAATCTTTTATATAATGTCTGTATCATCTGTTCCCCTTCGAAGTGGCTCACCATACGTATATACCTATAAAGGTATAGTACTGAGTTATACCAAAAAGGAAAAACTTCATCGAGTTTATGGTACCTATCTCCTAATCATAACCAATGAATAGAGAAAATTAATCCACCAAGTAGGTTAATTTACCTTGATCAAACTCATCGTTAGCCTATTCTTCACTAAGTGCTCCTTGTGAAGATCTTTGTAAATATATCAGCTACCTGATCTTCAATCTTACAGAATTTTATGCAAGTGGCCCCCTTTTCAACATTATTTATGCCTCACATCAATATTCTTTGTCCTTTTATGTTACACAAGATTTTTAGCCATGTTAGAGCACTTATTTATCACACATTAGAGGAATAATATTAGAAGTAATCCTAAAGTCCTTCACTTTTTGTTTTATCCATAAGAATTGAGCACAACGGGAAGCTGCAGCTACTTATTCAGCTTTAGCAGTAGATAGAGCAACTAAGGTTTTTTCCTTAGAACCCCAGGAAATTAGAGAGGAGACTAGTAAATGATCCATTCCTAAGGTACTCTTCCTTTCTACTAAGTACTAAGCATAATTAGCATCAGCATAACCAATTAGATTAAAACGGTCTCTAGATGGATAGAACAGGACCAAGTCCCCTATCCCTTTTATATTTTTAAGAATTCTCTTTGCAACTTTCAGATGATACTCCTTTGGACATGCCTAAAACCTAACACATATACCAATACTAAACACAATAGTCTATTTGCAGTGAGGTATAATAACGATTCAATGATCCTTCTGTACATGATCTCATTTATAAAGGGACCAGGTTTATCATTATCCATCTTTAAACTGGGTCCAGTTGGAGTATCAATAGGCTTGGCATCTCTAATATTATATTTGTTCAATAGCTCGTTGATGTGTTTTTTGACAAATCATTGTCCCCTATAAGGTTTGTTTAATCTGTAGGCCTAGAAAGAAACTCAGTTCACCCATCATGCTCATTTCAAACTCACTTCCAATTAATTTTACAAATTCTTCACACAAAGATTCAGAGGTTTCCCTAAAGATTATATCATCAACATAGATATGACAATCAGCAAGTTATTCCCTCTGGACTCTAGAAAAGGGGTGTTATCAATTTTGCCTCTTCTAAAGTCATTTTTCGAAGGGGACCCTTGGAGTAACTGGTAAAGTTGCTGCCATATGACCAGTGATGTGTGAGCATATGCTAACACATTTGAGGCTTTTAACTCTAAATAATTGCAACATCTTGAGCAACTTTAGTTATTTTTGATTAGTTTAAGTTTGATTTTGCAGTTTAAGCTGATAGAACCAACAATAATGGAAGCAAAAAGGTTAAAATTTAAAGAAATTTGAAAACAACTGTGGCTGATGACATTTGTGATAAGTCATCAGCCCTGTGATAAGTTACCAGGATGGTCATCATCAGTAGACAGCGAATTGGCCTAAAGTGGAAGTTATGACGACATTTTGTGATAAGCCGTCAAGGGTCTGATAAGTTATCAAGAATGTTGTTAGTCTTAAACAGGAAATGAGTTCCAACTGGTAGAATCGATGACATTTTGTGATAGGCCATCATAATGGTGATAAGTCATCAGGAATGCCATCAGACTTAGACAGAATATGAGAATTAGAGCAAAAGTGTGATGATATTTCTGGTAAGTCGTCACAGACCTGATAAGCCATCAAAAGTTGTCGTCAACCTAAGATAGGGCTAATGCAGATTTGAAAAAGACCTGATGACATTCTTGATAAGTCAACAGCAACCTGACAAGGCATCACCAATAGTTGTCGTCTATTCCGAGAAAAAGTTGTAACCTTGATTTTGTTTCCTTATTTAGGGTAAACTATTTAAAGCTTTGTTTTAGGGTTTTTAGACATCAATTCACATTATTATTTATCATTATTCCACAGAAGGTCGTCACCTTGAGTTTCAAGAGACATATTTTCATATTTTCTCTCTTTACTTCTTGACTTTAACAACATAACTATTTTGGAGAGATTATTTTCAGTATTGTGGGATTTTTCCATTCTGATCTAATCTGTGATTCACTAGTTATTATTCATCTCTGTAAGTTTATCTTTCAAATCATTAATTCAATTATGTGTTTGGTTCGTTACATCATGAGTGGCTAAACTTCATTAACCTGAGTTATGAGATCTAAGGTTAGGTCTTGATGAGGTGCTGAGTATTCAAGATTCAAAAGGTGGTAGGATGTCTTGATAATTTTGAAGTTTTAATTAATGTCTGTTGGTTGCAAATAGTAGACACACCTGCTTTGATTTGCTTGAGAAAGAAATCAAATATAGCAGAAAGTGAATTATCAACAGAAACTCAAAAATACTTCAATTAATAATTAGCGTTGTAACAAGGTTGGTTAACCTGAGGTAAAATCTGGGCAGTAAATAGAAATTCCCTAAGTCCTAGAGGATTAGGTAATTAAATGTTTAAGTAGGTCAAGAGACATTTAAGCATAACATTAATAAAGATAGCTTGTTATCCTACACACCGTGAGAACCTTGAATCACTTTTAGCATCTGTCATGTACTGAAAACCCTAGTGAACATAATTCTGGTTATTTCATAAACTCTTGATTTAAAAACACCGAAAGTAAAGTGAAAAATAACGTGTTAAACCTAAACCCCCCATTTCAAGAAACATTAAACTATCAGTGGATTAAATCATAAACAACTTGAGTTCACACCATATTCTCTGTGGGATTCGACCCCAACTTAGTTGGGTTTTATATTGACAACAATCACTTACACCCATTCAAGAGTGTAATTTGAGCATTATCAAAAAATGGCGCCATTGCCGGGGAATACGGTTGTAAGGTGAAGTTTGTATGCGCTAATTGACTGTTAGTTAAGTTTCCTAGATTTACATTTATTTGTTGTTTTTATTTATTTGTAGGATTTTATAGTGTATGCCAAGCACCAGAAGTTCTAGAGAAACATTATTACTACTAAATCAGGAACCGCAACGAATAGGAAGAATGGTAGAACAGCAAGAGGCTGATAGACTGGCAGCCTTAGCTAGAGCTCAGGTGAATGTGCAAAATGTCAGGCAATATGCACGACATCCAAACCCTAAGGACGAAGATTTAGGGGACGAGGAGTTATTAAACCATGGTAACCCAAGGCGTGCAGAGCAGATAGCTACACCAGTTCTACATAATGTTAATTGAAATCGTCTGTTTCAAAGAAGACAAAAGTACCAACCGGTCCAGTATGATCTGAAGGATGATGATGATGGCATGGATGGGATAGGTGCAACGGGTGCAATTACTACACCGTTGGCACCTGGAGCCAAGTTCAACATTATGAATACTATGATCCAACTCCTCAATCTAAAGGGGTTGTTTGGTGTCCTTCCTGGGGATGATCCAAACTTGCATCTGGTGAATTTTGTCACCATATACAAATCTTTTGATAACCCAGGAGTGGGCCAAAATGCTATCCCGTTGAGGTTGTTCCAGTTGTCTCTATTTGGGGAGGCAACATTGTGGCTAAATGAGCTTATGCATGATTCCATAACACACTGGAGGCAATTGAAAGAAGCATTCCTAGAATGGTTTTTTTCCATCCCCCAGGAGGGTACAGTTGAGAGACGAAATCAGTAATTTTAGATAGCTTCCTACTGAAGCTTTGCATGAGACTTGGGAGAGATTCAAGAATAATCTAACACAATGTCCGAACCACAATATGATGGACCTACACTTGATGGAGACTTTATACAAGGCCCTCAACTCTGGGTTGACGGCAACTTCTGACGGCTTATCAGGACTGTGACGACTTATCAGAAATGTCGTCACACTTTTCCTCCAATTCTCATATCCTACCTAAGTCTAATGGCATTCCTGATGACTTATCACCATTATTATGGCCTATCACAAAATATCATCGATTCTACCAGCTGGAACTCATTCCCTATTTAAGGCTGATGACATTCTTGATAACTTATCAGACCCTTGACGGCTTATCACAAAATGTCGTCACAACTTCCACTTTAGGCCAATTCTCTGTCTACTGATGACGACCATCCTGATAGCTTATGACTGAGCTGACGACTTATCACAAATGTCATCAGCCATACTTGTCTTCAGATTTCTTCAATTTTCAACCTTTTTGCTTCCATTATTGTTGGTTCTCTATTATATCAGCTTAAACTGCAAATCAAACTTAAACTAATCAAAAATAATTAAAGTTGCTCAAGACCTTGCAATTATTTAAAGTTAAAAGCCTCAAATGTCTTAGCATATGCTCACACATCAACACCCTTAACTTAAAATAATTGCTTGTCCTCAAGCAACCAAAACATAACTTAGAGAATACAAAGTACAATTTGGCAGCTTACTACTCATATTAGTTCAGAATAATTTCACCATCTCCAAGGTCAGTCAATTTAAAACTCACTGTTGATGTTTTGAAGAACAACCTTGCAACTCACAAGCATTAAGATATGGCAAAACTTCAGCAGTAAAAATCATGCCACACCAAGATCACACTATCTGAATAAGTCAGTGACTTAGAAACATACCCAATATGCCCTCACAATAAAAAATCCCTTTTTCACTCATATCAAAATTCACATACATAAACATAGGGATAATCACAAGTTTCACTCTCAGAATGAAGTTCCAAACACTGCATGTCAAATGCCATAGGATTGCCCTTGTAGTCAGTACCCAAATTTTCATGTAGGTCAGTTAGGATCACTTTAGGGCTTTTCTTAGGCTTGTAATGTAGGCTAGGGGCTGCTATGATATTCATGGATATTTTAGAGTGACTATGCCTCATTGACACTACACTAAACTCTTAGGGTTTCACTTTTCAACCTTCTTTTCTTCCTCTTCTTTTATTGATCACACATGCTCAAGATGGATGCGGTCTTTTCAATCATAATATTATCTTTTCATCATCTTTAACACAACTTTCTCTTTTCTTATTCCTTTTTCACTGCACCTAACTTTTTATTTTTTTCTCTTATTCTACCTCTCTTCATGCTCATTTTGCATAACGCACCCCTATAATAGCCACCCTCAACTTAGTCTATTTGCCTAAGTCAAGGTGCACAGTGTCCAAGGAGGACCAGGCCTAAAATAGTTCATTGTGAGGTAAATGGGAAGGTGAGAGGTTTCATAGAAAGAAACAGGCATATAGGCTCAAATCAGGGATCAAAGGATATTATTCACATTGGGTAGGTCATTTAGGCTGAAAGTGGGTTACAATAAAAAATGGCCTATGATCCTTTCCTAACCCCTATCCTACAACCTAGGCATGACTAACAGGGCAAGTTCTAGATTCGGCACACAGCAGGAGCTGAGTAAGACCTCACACACACATGGCACACAAGTACATCGCATAGCACTACTTATCTGATTCATGCAATTTGTTCAGCTAAAATCATCTAGTCGCCAGACTAATACCACAAAAAGATGCACCGCAGTTACAGATGAATGCAATTCACATAGTTATAAACTTAGATCAATAGAGAGGTGCTCAAAAGTCACAAAACAAGCTAACAGCCTCAAGTACCTATATTACTTCTAATTATCTACCAAAAATTATTACAACAGCATCCTACCCTACACCCTCAACTTAGAATTAAAAATAAAGCTAAACTAAGGGTTAGAGTATACCTGGAATGGAACAATCTCGGGGTTCATGGGCTTCTGACCCTGCTGCTTTATCATTTGCTACCTTCTATCCATCAAGAGCTTCTGGCCTTGCAGTGGTAAGGGGTCTGCTAGATGAGGCACCTGCAACCCTGGCTTTCAAAGCCTCCTCCTATCTCTCATTGGTGAGTCATGGATAAGTGTATCTCGAAGCGTGCTTCTTTATTATTTAGCCAGAACTTCAGCTCATTTAGCTCCATATCTACGATCACTCTCCTGATTACAAGGAATACTCTACCCAAGATAATGGGAACTTTAAAGTCCACCTTGCAATCTAGGACTACAAAATCAGTAGGCAGAATAAAATCAGCTACCTTTACTAAAACATCACGTAATATACCCGCAGGCTGCTTCACAGACCTATCTGTCATCACCAACCGTATATTTGTCGGGGTAGGATTCCCCAAACCTAGTTTTTTGTACACAACAAGTGGCATTAGGTTTATACTGGCTCCCAGATCGCATAATGCTTTGGTGAATTTTAGGGAACCAATAGTACACGGAATGGTAAACGCTCCTGGGTCTACCTTTTTCTGCACTAAAGACCTTGTAAAGATAGCACCATAATGGAGAAGATTGTCCTCCAGCTCATGTCTAACCTTCCGTTTCTTGGTTACAAGGTCCTTCATGAACTTTGTGTATCCTGGTATTTGCTCAACTGCTTCAACCAAAGGCGTATTTATTGACAATTGCTTGAGCATTGTCAGGAATTTGCTAAATTTTGCATCATCAGACTTCTTCTTCAATCGTTAAGGAAAGGGAGGTGGTAGTCTTGGGATAGATTTTAACACAACTTCCTCTTCCTTCTCTCTTTCCTTCTCCAAAGTATTAACAAAACTATTTAGCTTCTCAGACTCCACTGGATTTCTTTCTTCAAATTCATCAACAACTACCTCACTATCTACAGATTTGCCCACAGAAGGGCCAGGTAATATCTTACCACTCCTAGTGGTAATTGTCATATATGATCTATTATTCTGCAGATTCTGAACCATATCACTTAGTAACGTTCCACTTTTTCTCTGGTTAAATACAGTGGAAAGTTGGCTTATCTGCTGCTCCAACTATTTAATGGTAGTGGAGTATGAGTGTACCAACTGACTGATGGATGTCAGATCAGTCTTCATGGTGGTTACACAAGAGTTGGTAGCCTCAACTCCCCTCAACAATTTCTCTTTCATGTCCTCCATGGACATCTTTCTAGAGCTAGTTGCATCAACTTTTCAATTTCTGGGAGGAAAATATAAACTACTTCTATCATTATTGCTTCTCTATTCCTTGCTCCCCGTCTTTGTCACCAGGATTATCATAAATATTTTGACCTTGATTCCCTTGCTTATTGCCTCAGAAATCCCCCCTGATTATTAATATAATTCGCCTCTTCTTCAGGCTCCACATCCACTCAGTCTTGAGACATTACATCTTTCACTTTCTCAGTCTTCCCTTACAATAATTGTTTGGTGAGCAAGTCTATCTGAGTCTTTAGATGGGCCATGTCTTGATCCCACTCCTCATCTCTCCTGCATTGTTCAGCATACATACCAACAGAAATAGTGGGGCTTGCTACCACAGACTCTCTGGTATGCCAAGACCAACTCTGTTTAGTCATCCTATTTAGAATATCTGAGGCATCTTGAAAAGACAGATCAACAAATGAACCACCACCAGCATTATCTATAATCGGCTTTGTTACAGAGTTGAGGGCCCTTTATAAAGTCTCCATCAAGTGTAGGTCTATCATATTGTGGTTCGGACACTATGTTAGCTTCTTCTTGAATCTCTCCTAAGTCTCATGCAAAGAGTTAGTAGGAAGCTGTCTAAAATTGCTGATTTCATCCCTCAACTGTACCCTCCTGGAGGGTGGAAAAAACCATTTTAGGAATGCTTCTTTCAATTGCCTCCAGTGGGTGATGGAATCTGGCGTAAGCTCATTCAGCCACAATGTTGCCTCCCCAGACAAAGACAATGGGAACAACCTCAACCAGATAGTATTCTGGCCCACTCCTGTGTTATCAAAAGATTTGCATATGGTGACAAAATTCACCAGATACATGTTCATATCATCCCCAAGAAGGCCACCAAACAACCCCTTCAGATTGAGGAGTTGGATCATAGTACTCGTAATGTTGAACTTGGCTCCAAATGCCAACGGTAGAGGAATAATTTCACCCATTGTACCTACCTCGTCCATTCCATCATCATCATCATTCAGATCATACTGGACCGACTGGTACTCTTGTCTTCTTTGGAACGGATGATTCCGGTTAACATTACGTGAAACTTGTGCAGCTATCAGCTCTGCACGTTTTGGGTTACCAAGGTTCAATAACTCCTCGTCCTCCAAATCTTCGTCCTCAGGGGTTGGATGTCGTACATGTTACCTGACACTTTGCACATTCACCTGATCTTTAGCTAAGGCTTCCAGTCTATCAGCCTCTTGCTGTTTTTCTATTTTTCCTATTCGTTGCGGTTCCAAATTTAGTGGTAATAATTTTTCTCCAAAACTTCTGGTGCTTTGCATACACTATAAAATCCTTCAAATAAACAAAAATAATAAATAAATGTAAATCTATGAAACTTAACTACCAATCAATTATCGCAAACAACTGGAGTTCACACTATATTCCCTGTGGGATTCGACCCTAACCTAGTTGGGTTTTATATTGACAACGATCACTTACACCTATTCAAGAGTGAAATTTAAGCGTTATCAACCAGGAGGTCATGGGTTCAAGCCTTGAAAACAACCTCTGGCAGAAATACAAGGTAAGGCTGCGTACGATACACCCTTGTGGTGGGGCCCTTCCCCAGACACCGCGCATAGCGGTAGATTTAGTGCACCGAACTGCCCTTTTTTTAAAGCCATTTTCTAGAAGAAACTTTAATAGTATCTCATACTAAGATCTAGGTGCCTACTTCAATCCATAGAGAGCCTTATCCAGCTTAAGCACATGATGTGGCAAATCAGCATCTTCTAAACCTGGAAGTTGTTTGACATAACTATCATCCTTCAAATTTCCATTTAAAAAGGCACTTTTGACATTCATTTGGAAAAGTTTGAAACCTATGTAAGCTACAAAATCAATAAAAGTCCTGATAGTTTCGATCCTTGTAATAGGAGTAAAGGTCTCATCATAGTCAATGTCTTCCTCCTGATTATAACCTTGATGAACAAGTCTTGCTTTATTTATGTTGACAAATCCATGTTCATCCTTCTTGTTTCTATATATACATTTTGTCCCAATGATAGTTCTGTCAACAGGCCTAGGGACTAAGTGTCATAGTTTGCTTCTTTCAAATTGTTGAAGTTCTTCCTGTATACCATTAATCTGGTCAGTATCTTTTAGGGATTTCTTTATATTTTTATGCTCAATCTTTAATAAGAAAGCTGAAAAACCATAAAATTCTTGGCTTGAGGTCTTTTTTGCATTCCAGATTAAATTGCTGAGGTCAGATTTTCAAGAGAGTGAGGAAATTTGTGTTTCCAAGTTGATCTTCTTGAATGAGGTCTGCTGGGACCAGGTCCTTGAGAATTTTGAACAGGTTCTTCTTGATGTTTCTTTTCTAAATCAAGACTGAGCAACTGAGGACCTGATTCACCATCCCCTTCTTTATCTGCAACTGTATCATTTTGTTCTAGAACATCAACTTCAGTTGTACTATCCTTTTGAATAGAAATAAGTTCTTCTATATCATAATATTCATCTCTAGTAGAATCTTTTAGTTTCCTGATTCATCAAATTCCACGTGTATACTTTCTTCCACATGGAGTTTTTTTAATTGAAAACTCTGCATGCCTTATAGAGAAGTATCCTACAAATGCAACTTTAATACTTTTGGAATCAAATTTCCCAATCTCATTCTTCCCATTATTTTGAACAAAACATTTGTGCCCAAGCGGTCTGAAATAGTTAAATTTAGGTTTTTTGTTGAAAACAAGTTCATATGGTGTTATGTTTAGGACTGATCTAATCAGGCATTTATTGGTTACATAACAAGCAGTATTGAAAGCTTCAGTCGAAAAGTTTTTTGGAAGACCACTATCAATCAACATGGCTCTGAAAATTTCTATGAGAATCTTGTTCTTTATTTCAACTACTCCATCTTGCTGAGGAGTTCTAGGAGCATAAAATTGTGACTGGTGCTGGTTTCAGAACATAATTCTTTAACTTAAGAGTTTCCAAACACAATTTCATGATCAGATATGAATCTTACAATTTTACAGTTCAGCTTCATCTGAATTTTCTTGGCAAAGACCATCAGAACTTCATAAGTTTCATCCTTAGTTCTTAGAAACATTGTCCAGGTGAATCTGGAATAGTCATCTATAATAACACAACAACAACAACAAACCCAGTGTATTCCCACATAGTGGGGTCTGGGGAGGTAAGATGTACGCAGTCCATACCACTACTTCAAGAGAAGTAGAAAGGTTGTTTCCGATAGACCCCCGGCTCAAGACAAGGAATAATAGACAAATACTTAATAAATCATGGAACAAGATGTCAAGACAAAAACATACCACCCACTAGGGATAATAAACAAAGAATAGTAAACACATTCGTAATAAAGTATACAACAAAGTATCCTAGCAAGAATAATACATTTACCAAGTAATGTCCTACCCCAATGACTCAAACTGGCACTAGCCTTCTATCCTAATCCACGCCCTCCAAATCTTCCTATCTAGGGTCATGTCCTCAGTGAGCTATAACTGCTCTATGTCCCGCCTGATCACCTCTCTCCAGTATTTCTTTGGCCTACCCCTACCCCATCTAAAACCATCCAAACCAAGCTTCTCACACCTATGAACTGGGGCATCAGTGCCCCTCCTCATCACATGCCCTAACCATCTCTATCGGACTTCCCGCATCTTGTCCTCCACCGAAGCCACTCTAACCTTTTCCCAAATAGTCTCATTTCAAACTCTATCAACCCTATTAAGCCTACACATCTAACACAACATCCGTATTTCTGCCACCTTTAATTTTTGAATGTAAGAGTTCTTGACTGGCTAATATTTTGCTCCGTACAAAATGGCCGACCGGACTGCCACCCTGTAGAAATTGCCTTCAAGCTTGGGAGACACCTTCCTATCACACAACATCCCTGAGGCGAGCTTTCACTTTATCTATCCTGCTCCAATACGATGGGAGACATCCTCATATTTCCCTAAATTATGGCCCCAGATACTTAAAACTATCTCTCTTACACACCGTCTGGGAATCCAACCTTACTACCACCTCGTCTTCCTGCCTCACGTCATTAAACTTGAATTCCAAATATTCTGTCTTGCTCTTGTTCAACCTGAACCCTTTAGACTCAAGGGTCTGTCTCCACACCTCTAATTCATCATTCACACACCCCTCCCCACATCTCATCAATTAAAAATACATCATTTGCAAAAATCATACACCAAGGCACCTCTCCTTGAATACGCCGCATCAACACATCCATCACCAAAGCAAACAAAAATGGGCTAAGAGTGGAACCCTGATGTAACCCCATCAAGATAGGGAAATGCTCTGAGTCTCCTCTCTCCATCCTCACCTGATTCTTAGCTCCATTATACATGTCCTTGATTGCTCTAAAAGACGCCATTGGTACCCCACTCACCTCCAAGCATCTCCAAAGCACCTTCCTAGGGACTTTGTCATACGCCTTCTCCAAGTCGATAAACACCATGTACAAATCTCTTTTCCTTTCCCTATACTATTTCACCAGTATCCACACCAGGTGAATTGTCTCCATCGTCGAGCGCCCGGGCATAAATCTAAACTGATTTTTTAAGATAGCCACTATCCTCCTCAACCTCAACTCAACCACTCTCTCCCAAATCGTTATAGTGTAGCTCAATAACTTAATACCTCTATAGTTATTACAACTCTAAATGTCACCCCTATTCTTTTAAAGAGGGATCATAGTACTCCATCTCCAAGCCTCAGGCATTTTCGGCGACTTGAAAATGCCGTTAAATAATTCAGTCCACCACCTTAAGCCAGCCTCCCCAGAGAACTTCCAAAAATCCACAGGGATATCATCAGGCCCCATCGCTCTACCCCTACGCATCCTGCGAATAGCCTCTCTGAGCTTTTCTACCTTAAAATGTCTATAATAACTAAAATCACGACACTCCTCTGCGTGCTCCAGCTCTCCTAAAATAATAACTCTATCCCCTTCTTCATTCAATAACCTATCGAAGTACGACTTCCATCTCTTCTTAATATGACCATCCTCTACCAATACTCTACCATCCTCCCCCTTAATGTATTTCACCTGGTCAAGGTCACGACCCTTCCTCTCCCTAGCCTTAGCAAGCCTAAAAAACCTTTTTCCCCTTCGTTCTTCTCTAACCCCGCATACAAGCTCTCGAACACTATCGTCTTAGCCATCGTGACCGCTAACTTAGCCTCCTTCCTAGCTATCTTGTACTCCTTCCTATTAGCCCGTTTCTCATCTTTATCTCTACTCTCACCCAACTTAGCATACGCCCTCTTCTTAGTCTCCACTTTCTTCCTAACTTCTTCATTCCACTACAAATCCCCCCGACGATGGCTGGCACAACCCCTGGAAATACCCAACACCTCACTAGCAGTCTCCTTGATGCACCTAGCCACCCTATCCCATATACCATCCACGTCCTCCTGCACTCTTATACTCCCATCCCCACCACCTTCTCCCCTATCTCCCTCACATTCGCAGGTATAAGGCTGTCTTACTTAATTCTAGGTCTACCCTCCTCACCCCTTCTCTTTTTATCTTTCTTAATACCTAAGTCCATCACCAAGAGCCTATGCTGGGTTGAAAGATTCTCACTCAAGATGACTGTACAGTCCTTATACAACACCCTATCCCCTTTCCTAAGCAATAAAAAGTCAATTTCCATCTTGGTTATCGCGCTTTGAAAGGTGATCAGGTGCTCTTCCTTCTTCAGGAAGCTCGAATTCACCACTGCCAATCCAAAGGACCTCGCAAAATCCAACAGAGCAGTTATCTTTTCATTTCACTCCCTAAAACCAAAACCTCTATGCACATCACCAAAGCCTCCCGGTAACACCCCAATATGCCCATTGAAATCCCCTGCTACAATAATTTTCTTAGAACTAGGCACTCCTCTCACCACCTCCATCCAATATAAAAAAACACATATTTTTTCTCACCTCTACTTTAGACTTTAACTGGTCCACATAGATCCATATACAACAATTCAAGAGGTCTAGAGGTGCTTACCTAATTCTTCTGCTTAATGAAAAATCTGGTTTATTTATTTCGACACAAACATCACACACCTTATTGTCTAAAAACTGCAGCTTTGAAACACCACACACCAGGTCCTTTAAGATCAATTTTTTTAGTAAAGAAGAACTTACATGTCCTAGACTTTTGTGCCACAAATCAACATTTTTACCTTGAGCACTTAAGTAGGTCAATTCATAGTCAGCTAGAGAGTCTACATCAGCCACATATATGTTCTTACACCTTTTATCCTTGACTATGACTTTCTCAGACTTCAAATTTGACACGATGCATCCATCAGATAGGAACTTCACTTTATTTCCTTTATCACAGATTTGGGATACATTCAAAAAACTGTATGTTAAACCCTCTACATAATAAGCATCCTCAATATCATGATTTAAGGATTTCCTATCTTTCCAACACCATAAATATAGTCTTTCTTTCTATTTACAAAAGAGACACCTCCACCTTGAAGTGCCTTGAGTGAGAGAAAGTTGTGAGATCTACCAGTCATATTCTTAGAGAATCCACTATCCATGAACTAGCTTTGACTGCCTTTTTTAACTCCTACCTACATACAAAGGTTATTTGTTATATTTGGAAACCCACTTAATTCTGAGTTCCCAAAAGGAAGACAACGGAGTGATCACATCTTTCTTCGTCCAGCTAGGCAATTAGCTTTCTTAAAATTTGTCAAGGAATTAGATCCCTTATGGAAGGATTGCTTCATTTGAACATAACTAGTAGTGTTTATATTAATTCTAAGTCATCCCGATAATTTTTCCTTAAAGTGACCATCCCTGTCACAATAAGTGCATAGAGGATTATTTGCTTTATTTTTAGAAACACAAACATGTTTTCCTTAGGGCTTCGGATTTTAGGTGTTTATGGATACCTAATTCATGTACCATTATTGATCCCCTGACTGGTTACATTAGAAAGAATCTGTGAAGATGTGGTCCATTTTAGGGATTTGTTAAGATCTTCTTTTAGATGGACAAGTCCCTTTTCAATTCTTCATTTTTATGAAAAGCAGTTGCAAGTAGCTTTTGAGAATCTTTCAACTTTTCTTCAAGATCAATTTGAAGCTTTAATGATTTCTTTTTTCCTTTTCCATCAGATTCAACCATCTTCTTCAATTGATCCATCAAATCTTTGTTCTCTGATTTTATTTTTTAAGACTATTCTCCTACTTCAGATAACTGGATGATTAAGGCTAATGTTTCATGTTCTAGTTTCTTACTTTATCTTCAAGCAATTCTCTCTCAGCAGCAAGCTCACACATAGAATAGAGCAAGACATTTGTAAGTTTCTGTATCTTTATAGGAAATAATCATTTAAGTTCTACTTAATATCCAAAAGAGTCACCTCATTCTCTTCTTCATCGTCTCATTTAGCCATGATAGAAAAAAGAGAGTTGTAAGAGATTTCATTATCTTCCACAGCTAGCATAGAAACATCTTTAATTTTTTATGGCCCATCAAATTCACATAAGGTATCTCCCAGATAGCTAGAGCTTGCTTCATTACATAATCAATAGCAACCTTTCTTCTTGACTTCCCTGGGACTTGGTCCTTCTTTTTTCCTTTATCTCCTTCTAATTTCAAGTACTCTTTATAATTCATTTTATGCAAAGGACAAGCTTTGATAAAATATCCAGGTTTTCCACATTTGTGGCAGCCTTCAATAGTGCCTCCTTTTCTATTACTTCTTTATTTTCCTTGAAATTGACCACTTTTTCTTCATAGATTTGACATTTCTTTTAGCTAAGTAAGAAACATCAGCATTTTCATCACTGGACTCTGGCTTTGAGGCTTTTAGGCTAATGGCTTTTCTCTTTTAGCCTCATTCTTTCCTTGACCTTGTTATTTCTTTAATTCATAGGTTTTAAGATTCCCAATTAATTCATCCATGGTAAGTGTCTTCAAATTTCTAGCCTCAATAATGGCATCAACTTTGCTCTCCCTTGACTTAGGAAGAACTTCCAGAATTTTCCTTACTTGTTTGTGTAGAGAAATCACTTTACCGATGCAGTGCAACTCATTTGTAATTAAGATAAATCTTGTATGCATCTCCTGAATAGTCTCACCTTCTTTCATAAATAAGGCCTTATACTAAGTGGTCAACATATCAACTTTTGATTCCTTTACATCAGTAGTTCCCTCTGAGCTGTTCTTGGGCAGTCCCAGATCTCTTTGGCATTTTCACAAGCAGAGATTCAATTGTATTCATCTGGTCTTATCCCACATACCAGTAACTTCTTATCTTTGAAGTTCTTTTTAATTTTCTTATGATATTCATCATTATACTCTCTCCTAATTTTCACAGCAATTCTAGAAGTCTCCTTCTTTGACTTCCCTTACTAGAACATGAGGACTATCAAGTATCACATCCATCATTTCCCTATCCTCAACCATGATAAAGTCATACATCCTAGTTTTTTATGACCTATAGTATTGCCTATTAAAGCAGGGTAGCCTAGTAGCAAATTGTCATTCTTCCAGATTAGATGGTACAACCATGATCAAGAATGTACTCTAGGTGTTAAAACTTTAGAGTCCTTACTCTAATACCAATTATTGAAACATTGGGGGTACACTACTGATACGGGACCAGGTCCCTGAGGTAAATAGTATTGTAATAGAACAGTGAACACACACAAAAATGCAGAATATAAAAAGAACACAAAAATATACATGATAACCTCCTTGCTCAAGGGAGGAAAAACTATGGCTTGCCCTTACAAGAACTCAAACTCCACTATAATCAAGGCTCATATTGATTATAGACCTCATTGAACTTAACTCTAAGTCTTTTACTTTGTAATAACTATATTACAAACAACTCTTGACAACTCTGTCAATTCACTCTTCAATATAGGTTAACTCTAACCCTTACAAACTCAAATAAATCTACTTGAGAGACTCAATATTAATAAGAAGCTTTACTCTTATATTTGGGTAAATCGACTCCAAAACAAAACTTAACTCAAGAACACCTAAACCTAAAGTACAAAAGATTTAGAACTTGAGCTTTAGAGAGTTTTTGCCGCTACCACGAGATTCTTCAATTTGCAAAAACTATTGAGGAAGAAGCATCTCTTAGTATTTATAGTAGTGTAGAATTGATGATTGAATTTTATTTGGATTAGGTGTAATATTTGGTACGTTGTGCACCTATGCAGTTGGTTACACTATCGAACAAAACTATATGGAGATATGACAGTTGTACCTGGAAAAAGTATGCAAGGGACCTGGTCCTCCAGTATCATCAAGTCATTATCAAAACATGGGACAACATAAGACTTCATAGATTCTGCCTTTGCTTTTCTCTTTGATTATCTTTAACAACCTTTGGGGTCTGATTACTTTTCTTTCCGCAGTGTTCCATTTCATGCCTGCCATATATGATAGATGAGTGCAACAAGGATTGTTCTTATGAGTGCCCTCACTATAATATTTTAGCCTTATTGCCACCCTTTTAAAGTGTGGACTAAAATAGCAGAAAATACGGCCTTTGATCAATGGTTATGCTTTCGTATTTTAGACAACAGTTTTTGGGGGGTGACCTAAAAAGGCATGACCTTTGACTTTAGGCCACATTTTTCAAGTGTTGCCATATCAGCTACATTTAAAAAGTGTGGCTATTAAGGTATAAAGATCACGCTTTGCAGGTTGCCATTGGAAATACTTTTATCTAATAAAGCTGAGTTAATACATAAAAATGACCGTAAACTTGACACCAAATTATAACTTGACCTTAAACTTTGACAGTGCACAAATATGACCTTTAACTATTCAAAACTGCACAAATATGACCTCTAATCCTATGTGTCAATACACATGTTCAACACGTAAAACTGGGCGCGTCCAGCTTAAAATCTAAGGGCATAATACATAAATATGACCTTAAACTTTGAAAGTGCACAAATATGACCTTTAACTATTCAAAACTGCACAAATATGACCTTTAAATGACTCTTCACTATTATTTTTTCACTATTTTTTGCTCAAAGATGAAAATGACATCTAATATCTTTTGTCATTGCGAAAAAAGAGCAATATTAAAGATTTATTAATTAGGCAGGTCAGCCTCATACGAAAAAATCGAGCGGGTATGTATATATATTATAAAGCAGAGGATGAATTTAAGTTATATAATATATCTAAATATTATTTATTTAAATATTAAATTAAAGATGAAACTATACTAATAATAAAAAAAATTATAATTTTAATAAAACGTTTTTAAATTAATGTTATTGGGGATAGTAGTAGTATATTAAATTAATGTTATCAAATTAACGTAATTAAAAGATGTTATTAAATTAACGTTATTAAATTAACGAGGGGTGGACCTACTTAGTTGCCATGGGGTTCACCCGAACCACCTTGGAAAAAAAATTACGTTGTATATATATAAGATAGAAAATGTATATTTATGTACGTATATTAATGTTGAACCACATGAAACAAGGCACTTGATAGTCCAGTGGTGTTATTTCCTCTTCTTGGGTGCTTCCTTCAGCATTGTGCGGGTTCGATCCCTGCTAGTGGCTCTTTTTTTTAATTAAAAAAGAGCTAGGTGTTGCTGCTATAGAAATAAATAAAATAATAACAATAATAATAATAATAATAATTTTTTAAAATTAAAAAAGTTAGGTGCTGCTACTATAGAAATAAAAAAAAAAAAATTATTATTATTATTATTATTATTATTATTATTATTATTATTATTATTATTATAATAATAATAATAATAATAATAATAATAAAAACGGCATCGTTTTAACACAAAAAGCAAAATTTTGACAGTGCACAAATATGAATTTTAACTATTCAAAACCGCACAAATATGACCTCTCTCCAAGTCAGCCCTTTTATCGACGTGGCACCGTGTGATTGGATTACCTTTCCACATAGGCGCAAGTGAGACTCACGCATGGGGTCGCAAAATCGGAGGTCATATTTGTTCAGGTTTTGAATAGTTAAAGGTCCTATTTGTGCACTATCAAAGTTTAAGGTCAAAGTTATAATTTGGTGTCAAGTTTAGGATCATTTTTATGTATTAATTCAATAAAGCTACACTTTCAAATGTTGCCTTTGATTTGTTATTAGGCACGCTTCTCAAGCGTAGCCTTATATAGCACCTCTATAACAACACTAAAAAACGTGACTTTTTTTTTATTACTAGCCACACTTCAAATCTTAGCCTTTTATATATCCTCTAGGACAACACTTGAAAAGTGTAAGCATGTTTTAGATATATACCACAATTTAATTGAAAAGCCACACTTTTGAAGTGTAGCAATATTGTATTAAATTTAGTAGTTCAGGCCACATTTACAAAAAATACATTAGGCATAAAATGTTAGTACGTAATTTCTAATTGAAAAATAATTATTTTAATTAGAATATATACATCACTAATCATGTTACATATACATACATAAATATAATCTCACGCACCAATTAGCTAATAAATAATTCAAATGCATAGATTTGCAATGAACTTCAAAAGAACATGTCTTTTACATACTAATTAGAAATTAATATTTTACAGATTTGTACTAAGTTCCACACAAAATCAAATGTATTTAAACGTATATCAGAATATTTCAAAAATTCTTCATCATTCACTTCAATCTAGATCAAATTGAGTTGTGGCGGCCACCATTTAAATTTGATCATCCGCATTATTCCTAAACGGTCAAAATGAACAAACAATTAGAAGAAAAATTATGCTCGACAAATATTCAAATATTTTTTAGTTTGAAAGATAAAATACCTTTTCATGAACAGAAGCATGAGCTAAGCCGGAAGAGTTTGGAAGAATTTTTCCTCTTATAGCTTGTGCATTACTCGCATCAGGTGAAGGAATGTTAGATCCGTCACTCCCTGCTATTTCTTGAAAATTTAATCCAGAATTGTTTTGCACCAACTGACTAAATAAAATGTCGCATTTCTTCTCTCATTTCACTTATTTCTTCCTTCAAAGAAGTGACTTCATTAGCCTGCTTTTGTTTAAGTTTGTTCATTTCCTGAGTAAGCTTGTTCATTTCCTGATCTTGTTTTCAGAGAAGTTGCTATCACTAATCTATCATAGCCTCTAAATCGACCAAGCTTCTCCTTTCCAAACACTGCCATGAATGCATCATCTAATGTTTTTCCAGCATTTTGATGATTCTGAAGTTCAGATTGTCAAAAAAGTAAAACAAGCAATATGAGAAAATGATTGTTGAATATGAGAACTGTAAGTTACTACTTGTTTAGAAAAAGATAATTGCAAGAGGTGCCTAAAAGGTTGTTGCGCCTAAAAAGATAAAAAGATAACTGCAAGAGGTGCCTAAAAGGTTGCTGCACCTACAAAGATAAAAAGATAACAAGAGATGAACGGAAATTTCTTAAATGGCAGGTTTATACAGGTTCAGATAGCTAAATCCTGTTAACAATCAAAAGGAGCTATTTAATACTAATGATATCTAAACTTGGCTATCAGCTATCATTGTTCCTTTGTTCATGTAGACTTTAGTCTCTTTCTGTGCATATGTTTACTTTGTAAGTGTTGTAACGTTTGGCAATTTAAGGGCAGCAGATAGTGGCGAATTTAGGTGCAAATTATGGGCGCATGAAAAAATAACCATCCAATAACCTAAAAACCAGAACCAGGTACAAGTACTGTAAACGGATAGTGAATGATAATCTAGAGAATTCTTTACTACCGGGATATAATTCTTGACTTGCCTCTTCAATTAAGTTATAGAATTTCTTGGCATCTTCATTTGGACCTTCATAAACTCCTTCAGCTTGTGCAACATCTCTAAATTGATCATTCAACAACCCATCAATGTCATCACATGAGTCATCCATATGATCGTCAACATTCAACTGAATTTCCCATTCCTGATCCATCTTTTGAAACCTTCAACAAATCCATGATCTATTAGATGATTATACACTACATCCTGTTGAGTCCAACGGACATTACAACACCTATCACATGGGAACTGAATTTCTTTGCCTTGAGGGTCTCCATAAGTGTAACCAAAATCTAAGATTTAACACCCTGTTTATACTCTTCGCTGTACCTAGGTAAATCCACCCAATCCTTGGATGGAACATTTGTATTCCTAAAAAGGTCAATATTAAAATTAGATCCCATAACAAACAAAAGCATTAATTACTTTACAAGTAAATTCTAAAAGCCATGAGTAAATTATCATAATCATGTGTTGGGTGATGATACGAATTTCTTACCTTGTCATGGCACTTGTGATAAGCTGAACCCAAGTTTAAATCCTCTTCGGATCTTTCTGAATGTACCAACAAAAAGTAAGTAGAATTAATAAGTGACAAGAATTAATAAGTGACAGTAATAAAGACAATTTGGAAGGAGTTAACATATTGTTCAAATAAATATATTACTATTACATTACCCCCTCAGTTGCAGCAGCTTATCACAGGTACATTTAACAAGCTCACAATTCTAAAAATTTGAGTCTCTAGTCTACAAAGATAAAACGATAGTCAAAATGTATATCATAAAGAGTTTTTAAAATTGAGCCTCAACAAAAAGAAAGTAAATTATCATTACAAGCATCAAGAATCTTTTATAATATAATGAAACTTATCCAGTCAAATCCAATTAATTTCAGCAACTGGCCCAAAAAACCAAGAGGTCCAGACAGCAGATATGACATTTTATAATCTTCCAGTTAAGACAGAAGAGATGCTGGAATACAAATTAACATAACCTCCTTCTCTAAGGGGATCCAAGTCTCTGAAAACAAACATGCACACGCAGGAAGGAGACTCACAGGAATTTTGATGTTTTCCACTTTACAATTATGCTGCTAATGGCTCAGTGTATGTTAGACACTTTAATACTGAATTGAGGAAGCAAGTATTTCCAAGATTCAGCAAGCCGGCTCCCTGTAACAAAGACAACTGATGTCAATATTAAGCAGCATGGAGACTTTCATAGAAATTTATGGTCTCCAAGTATAAATAAAATACTCTTAATAGAACCTGTTGATTCTCAAGTGACTCTTTGCCAACAACATTCTTGTCGAATATTAAAGGAGAAAATGGTAAAGCATAAAGTAGTTCATTTTTCCTGCAACAGATCAAGATAAAATTCCAAAATGCACTTAATAGCCATCAGAGAACCTAGAGGAAACTGTAAGTTCCATACATTTAATCATAAAGAAACTTTTTTAAACGTTATACATGAAATGGACCTTTTAAATAAATCTTAATAGTACACAATTGCAATTTTTCTTTCATTACAAACACACACGTAAAACCAACTAGACACCGTCCATGGACCATAGCCAAAATAATTTTCTTTTAGTGAATAGAAGATAGCCTACTGAATAATCCATGGGGCCAAATAAGTTATCTTTGAAATTTCCAATTGCAATTCAGTAAATGGACAAAATAGCCAACTGTTTCCCAAATTATTAGTACTAGGTTGTTTAAACTAATGGTCCCATCAATGAATGAATGTAGCTTTTGTGAAACCATGCCAATCCAATCCTTGACAACACTATCCACTTCATATTTCATTACATAATTATATTACTTTTTTGGCCTAGTTATTGAATGTTTTTTCTTTTTTTTTTGATATTCAAACTTTAAAGGCTGTCTTTCAATCATAGTTAGGATTAGTGAATTGTTAATATTGAGGATTAGTTAAAAGTAATTCCATTTAGTGGACTGACAGATCATACATCTCGTGAACATCAGTCCACTCAGTTTGTTACTTTTCAAAAGGGCTGGCTGTGGGGTTATGTAAATGTGGTTTTCTACTTACTTTGTGTATTTGCTTTGTGAGCATTTTTGGGCTATTGCCGACCATATCATTCTTTTTCCTTTACTGTCTACTTTCCTTTTTTTCTTTTTTTCTTTAATACTGAATCTTGTTTATCAGTTTAAGCAGGATCATTTCTTTGAATTCTTGAACATTATCATCAGTCTCTATACATGGCCACTGATACTGTTTCATCTGATCATCCTACTACTGCCTTTGAGGTAAGCTTCTCTGAATTTTCTTGCAAATGATTTTTGCCATATATGTATATGTTAGTTTTTATGTATATATGTTCTGTGTATCTTGTCTTGTTAATTTCATGTATATAGTTTTTATGTATATATGTTTTGTCTATGTGTATATGTTAGTTTTAATTTTCTTGCTAATGATTTTTACTATATTTATGTATATGTTAGTTTTTATCCTACTACTGCCTCTGAGGTAAGTAATTCCATGTATGTTGGCAGCTTTGATGAAGTATCCTTTTTTTTGGTTGTTTGGTTAGATTAAACATAGAAGTCTGTAGCAAGAATACCCTTTACTCTGCCTTATCATCAGCTATTGCTATGTGTTTTGAGTTTTTCTAGCACAAAACAGATTTTAGGTTTTATACAGTTATTTTGATCTTTGAGTTCAAGTGTCGTAATTTTGATTGTACTACTACTATAAAGATATTAGGGTGACGAACCTTATCGGTCGTTGTTATCTGTAAGAAAGTAAAAAGAGATAACTTCAATGTCTCAAGTGAATTTTACCTGTTTCCAAAACGGAAAAATATGGATTTTTTTCTGAACGAAGGTGATGAAATCATTCTGTAGTTTTTATTCATGATACCATAACCAAAAAAAAAAGATAGCTTAGCTAAGATGAAGACTTGTTGCTTTGTTTATGAGAAGGTGAAGCCTGGAATCTTGCTTTTTTGCATCTGTTCTGGCCTGTTTAATTGGTTATTCCTTTGATCTCACAAGTAACTTGAATGTAACAAAAGTTAGTGGTAGTATTATATGCTGACTTCACCAAAGAGAAAGACTCTTCCAAATGGGTGCTTTTTGTCCGTATCAATCTTTGTTGAGACTCATGAGGAAAGCTGATGAGGAAGATTGTGATTTGTACTATTGGAAATCCATCTCAATAAGCATTTATAGAAAGCAGAAGTATAATTGATGATATCTTATTCAACTATTAGGTGTTTAAGTGGTATTCTAGGAAATGTCTTTCACCCAGATGTGTGCTAAAAGTTTAATTGACAAAGGCATATGACTCTATTGAATGGAGTTTTCTACAAATGATGCTGGCAGAATTGGTTACCCTCACAGATTCATACACTGGACCATCGCATGTGTTACCTCAGTCTTATATTCTTGGTGTTAAATTGAGCGATGACAGAGGCTTTTCATGGGTAGAGGGGAATTAGACAAGGTAATCATTTATCACCCTACCTCTTTGTTATTTCTAAAGAGTACCTGGAAAGAGAGCTGAGTATGTTGGCTTCTAATCCAGATTTTAAGTATCATCCCAAGTGCAAGAAACTTGGTGTTATGCATATATGTGTTTTGCAAGCGACCTCCTGATCTTTTGTAAAGCTGATCTTGTCTCTATTGGCATGTTTCAATCTACTTTTCATAAGTTCTCTTGGGCATCTAGTCTATAAGACAAAAATGCTCAATATACATATTGGGGGTTAAGAATACTGTAAAATAGTAAATCTAGCAGTCTTTCAACAACAACAAAAACAACAACATACCTAGTGTATTCCCACATAATGGGGCCTGGGGAGGTAGAGTGTACGTAGACCATACCACTACCTCCGAAGAAGTAGAGAGGTTGTTTCCGATAGACCCCCGGCTTAGGACCGATAACAGTATAGCAAATCATAAAACATAAATGAATATAGCCTAGTACATTATGCAAAATAAACTAACACCGGTATCCACAAGGTAATACAACAGCCACCAGATACTACTAAGAAACTATCTAACCGAAAACATAGACATTACTCAACTCCCACAAACAAGAAACTTCAAACACAAATAAACGCTCCCACCCCCTAACCCTCTACCCTAATCTGCATCCTCCACACCTTTCTATCAAGGGTCATGTCCTCTGTCAGCTGTAACTGCTCCATATCATGCCTAATCACCTCCCTCCAATATTTCTTCGGCCTACCTCTACCCCGCCTAAAACCATCCATAGTCAGGGACTCACACCTCTGCACTCCTCCGCACTGGAGCATCAGAACCCCTCCTCATCACGTGTCCTAACCAACGTAATTGCACTTCTCGCATCTTGTCCTCCACCGAAGCCACCCCCACCTTCTCCCGAATAATCTCATTCCTCACCCTATCTTTCCTGGTATCGCCACACATCCATCACAACATCCTCATCTCCGCCACCTTCAACTTATGGATGTGGGAGTTCTTAACTGGCCAACACTCCGCTCCATACTGCATAGCCGGTCGGACTGCCACTCTGTAGAACTTACCTTTAAGCCGTGGGGGCACCCTCTTATCTTTGGGACATGTAAAAGGGAGTTTACCATTAAAATACTTGGGAGTACCCTTGTTATCTAAGAAGATATCTATTAATCAGTGCTTGCCTCTAGTTGAGAAGATATTGGCAAGAACGAATTGTTGGTCAGCAAAACTACTATTTTATGCAGGAATAAAGTAGTTATATAGGTATTTTGTGTTTGGAATTCAATTGTACTGGAGCCATATAGTCATACTCCCTAAGAGCAGCATGAATCAATAGTTGTTGTAGTGTGGAAGAAGTACAGAAGCTGATGCGAAGTGAAGCCTAAAGCTGACGAACCAGCTCCAACAATAGTGGAAGAAGTAAAGAAAGCTGATGAAGAAGAGATGCCGACGAACCAAGGAACCTACCCCTGAACCAGAAGCTCAAAGTATGCCCGATCAAGTTGCTGACATTACCAAAAGTGAACCAGAGGTCCAACCAGAGGCTGGAAATGTTGAAACTCTAGACAAAGAATCCAAAATAGAGCCTGCTGAGGAAAAGTCTGAGCAGCAGGCAGCAACAGTTGACATTGTGGAAACATCAATTGTGGCTGTTGAGGAAAAGAAGGAGCAAGTAGATTTAGAGGCCAGTGAACAGCAAAAAGCTAAAGAGGCAGAAGTCCCGAAAGCAGAACCTAAGGAAGAAGCTTCACAACCAACTCCCATTGTAGAGGAAAAGCTAACTGAAGCTACTGAAAAAATGAGCAAGAAGCTGCTGAGGCTGTTGCCAGAAATGAACCAGCGATTCCAGTAGATAAGGTAGAAGAGGCTCCAAAAGAGGAACCTGTTGTTGCAGAGAGCTCAAATCAAGTAGCATCAACTACTTTACAATCACTAATGCAGAAAATGGATGAGGAAAGTTGCTGGAGACAATACTGTCATTGAGGAGAAAGAAAAGGAATTGCTTCCAGAGGCTGCAGCTGTTGACGCACCACGAAAAGAAGAGTTTAAAAATGTCGAAAGAGAAATAAAGGATGTGAAAACTGTTGGTCAAGATGAGAAGGAGGAGAAAAGTATTGTTAATGAGGAGTTAGCTGCACCAGAAGCAAAGGGAGTCGAAACATCTGAAGTCACTGAAAAGGTCTCAGAATTGGAGATTGCTTCTAGTGACATCAGACCAATTACAGAAAATGGGAGCACAAAGGATGACACAAGTCCTACAACTGAAACCAATGAAGTTGCAGAAGTACACAAGCGGGAAGCACATTCCTCCAAGCCACGTAAGTGCTGAGTTTGTTTTCAAAACTGTTCCAGATTTTAAGAAGAAAAAAAGGGATATTGAGTTTAAAAAAAGCTTTCTATGCACACAAGGATATGATAATAAACACTCAGTTGTTATGGCTTGATGATCTCCGTCTAATTTTACTGTTTTTTCTCTGTTTTACTTCAATTAAAGCATCTAATTCACCTATATGTACTTCTCGAGGCCTTAGGATTGAAGATTCAATTGTAGCTTCAGCCATTAAAATTCTACTTACACTCTCGACAGAAATGTATCAAAATCGAAACTTTTTCAAAATTACTTAACTATTTTCTCCCTTTTTCCACAATAACTGTACAAATCAAATTGGCTTTTCACTAAACAAATATCAAAAAGGAGAAAAGGGGTTTGAATTTTCGACTCAATATCAAAATTTAACCCTTTTACCTTTTTTCTACTACAGATATATCAAACAAGTTGGATATTCAACTTCAATATTGAAATCAAACCCTTTTAAAAATTACTAGATTATTTTCTCCCCTTTTTCAATCAAAAATACACTAACAAATTGGATTTTTCAGCAAATATTCACAAAAACATTTATTTTTTCAGCAAAAGTACATTGAACAAATACTAAAAAAATGAAAAGGTGTTTGATTTTTCAACTCAATATCAAAATCTAAATCATTTTCAAGATTTCTTAATTATTTTCTCGCTTTTTTCTACCAAATATACACTAACAAATTGGGTTTTCAGCCGAAATTCAGTGAACAAACATGCACATGTCTAAATCTTCAAAAAATTAAAAGGGTTTTCATAGTCCAAATCTTAGAAAGGTTTTATTTCCCCATATCTTACCAGAGATTCACCAGAAAATGCATGCATGCTCAGAAACAAGAATAAAACAAGAATAAAAGGGTTAATCGGAGCACTAATCCGTAGAAAAAACCCCAATTCGGAGATGTACCTAAATTCGCAGAACCAGTAGAAGGCCAATCTCGCAGATGCAGGAAAAAAACAATTTCTCAGATGCAGAAGCCCAAATCTTCAATCTCTAGAGATTTTGATGAGAGCTTTGATGCTTGTTAAAGTGAGGGTGATTTTGGGAGACTACACATAGCAAAATTGAGAGTTTTAATTGTGTTTACGCGCCATTTTTGAGCTTAGCATGCCTGAGAATTGAGGTTTTGTTTGAGCTGGGAGTATATTTTTTAGAGTTTCAATTTTTCAACGTTAAAATTATTCTAATGTTAAAATTATTGGAGGGAATATCATATTTAGGTGTAAATTTTAGAAAAAAATTATAAGACAAGTATTGTTTTAAAATAATAAAACCAGCACACTTTAAAAGTGTATTCATATTTATAAAAGGTGTTGTCAATTACATTATGATATGACAACACACATAAAGTATAGTCTTTGTTGTTAAAGAACACACTTTACAAGTGTTGTAAAAATTATTGTGGTTTAAAACTAAAAATTAACGCTATATTTTGAAAGTGTGCTCATAAATATTTTAGGCTATACTTTATAAGTGTTGTCTGTTTAATTCTCCGGTAGTCTTTCATACAAGTTCCATCCAGATGACCGTCAAATCTTTCCAATGAATCTTCATTTTCAGCCAGTCTAGGATTTACACTCGAAATATATGTGTAATGCTTTTTGGGCAACTACACATAACAGGCTTTCCGGATCCGAACATACTCTCATTTTGTTTAATTTAACCCAGGTAAACCTTTTGTACATTGCAAGCCAACAAATAAAACTATGTTGATACAAACAAAACTTGGAATGCACCAAACACATTCCAAAACAGTTCACAAACAAGAAGAAACCGAGGACCAAAAAGAGAGCAAGTCTTGGCCAACAACAACAAGACAAGAATAAGAAGATAACAAAGTGTTTCAACACCTAAATCAGCCAACAACCAAACTAACAAATAGATTAACAAGATGACAACAATAATAAGAGAAAAACAACAACCCACGGTTCAAGATTACAAGACATAAACAACTACAAGTGTAACGACCCGCATTTCGGGCTAAAATGTAGACCTTTATTTCTATGCGTAAATTTTTCAAAAGCCTCCCCATTGATGAGCGTCTGAAATTTTGTTTGGATTTTATTCCAGTGGCTCATCGCGATTGGGTCGCGTCGTGGTGAGAATAGCAATGCGAAGGCCATCGCATCGCGGTGGTGGCCAAATTGACATTTGTCCAATTTCAGTGGGTCACCGCGATTGCACCGCATCACGGTGAACCCCAAAACAGAAATTGTCACGAACAGTAAGTCATCGCGATTTCACCGCATCGCGGTGGGTATCGCGATGACACGATCACCATGTCGCGATAAGCCTCAAAGATGGGATTTGTTCAGTAACTTTTAAGTCCGAGGGCAGTCTCATCTTTTTCTCTATGATTTTTAATCGTATTATCTGAGGATTAAAACGTTTTTAGGGTAGATTATGCCCTTTTTTACTCAAAATTTATCAAGAACAAAAGAACCCTAACCTCTCTTCCA
>NW_025832080.1:499149-511999 GCF_002878395.1 Capsicum annuum | reverse complement strand
TTTACTCAAAATTTATCAAGAACAAAAGAACCCTAACCTCTCTTCCAAAGATCTAGAGCCTATATTCTAAGTTCAAGAATTCAAGAAGAGTGTCAAGATTGGAGTTTCAATTCTCAAATTAAACTACTTAAGGTACGTGGGACTGTCCTTAAAACTCTATGGGTATAAATTGTGGTTTTATCAATCTTTGAATGCACGATATGATGTTTGTAACAAGGGTTTGAACAATTGTTTTGAATAGCCAAGTAATGGAAGCCTTTTTATATTGTTTTGGTCTTGAGGCCTTCCCCTGAAATTGATTTTTGTACATATATATGTAAGTATGCGTTTTTAGTTTATAAAGATTAAATTGAGAGCATGAACGATTTAACCCCTCTCATGTTGCATTACTTCTTGACTTCACATGTTATGGGTTGTGACATTGCATGATTGAAAGCATGAGATAAGTGTTTTAAATGTTGTTACGAGCTTGATCTTGTCTATGAATTGAAAAGGGTGATTTCGTATCATACAACCGTTTTATGGTTTGTAAATGCTAAATAAGATTATTGAAGGAATTTAATGGTTTATTACACGAGGAGTGACCACTACGGGTTTGTGAATTGAAATTGAGGATCTTTGCCGAGGTTTACATGAATTTCACTATATGCATCTTCATATATTATTTGAATAGTTTGGTGGTCTGACAATAATGTTTTGAAAGAGAAGACTATAACATGATAATGTATGTCTTAGAGATACGACTTACAAGTCCACGGTATGACGATACCATATAAATGAATGTCATATCATAGTAAGAGATTTAGATTTGATTTCAGAGAATACATGTCTTAAAAGAGTTAAAAATGGGCTTGAAGAGGGTTAGGTAGTTGCTCAAAGAAGGCTTGAGTTCAAATAACTCTTAGCCCAAAGTCATGTTTTGCCTATACAGGTTTCATTATGTCCCCAAGAGGGACCATACGCTGGCCTAGTGCCCTGTGGCGTATCAGAGAAAGAGACTCCAACTCTTGCGGCAAACTTAAGTTGGGGGCTTGGCTGCCGAGTCAAGGGAAGATTTCATATAGCCCATGAAATTTCAGAGTTATAGGGTATACCACCTAGCTCAGAAGTAATACAGAGCATCAAACTGCATTGACAAGAATGTTTTCAGATTATTAGAGATTGCCCATGTATTTTAAACGACACCATGTATGATGTTTCATGAATTGCTCTCGCCTATTTTATATATGTATAAATTCATTATTTTGGATTGCTATGCATACCAGTACAAATGTATTGACCCCTATATTTCAGGGTCTGAGGCTCAGTCTAGAGGTCCTGCTAAGTCGTAGAGTTTGTCAGACAGAAGTGAGGTGTGCAATTGGTGAGCCTTCTCTATTTCGGAAGGCCTATTTCCTTTTAGATGCTTGTTGCTCATTTTGGTTTAGGTCCACTGGGGGCCTTGTCCCAGATTTAGACAGTTTGTTAATTTCTTTTGTAGTAGAGATTCGCAGACTGAAATAGACGTTGTCTAGACGTTGATGGATTTTCTTCTGTACAGTTAGATTGAACTTAGAGTATGACCATGTTTCGTTTTATTAAATTTCCGCATCTTCTCTTTATTATATGAATGTTGTGCATGATTACTAGATATAGAAGGGCGTATGGGCCTCCATGGTTCGGGATGTCCATCACGTCTAGGGCCTCGGTTCGGGATGTCCGTGACGGCTAGGGCCTTGGTTCGGATCGTGACAACAAGACTACAAGAATGTAAAGATAGATAGTGTGACATACACTATTACATGAACTAAGAACCTAAGTGTGTTCCAAACACTAAGAACCTTAACTAATGATAATAGCAACACTTACACTCTTATGTGGACACAAGAGTAACGTCAATCTCCCAAGTACCCAACGTTTCCAAGCAAGAATATAACACAAGTGAATCCACACTTTGTGTTGTCCTAGTTTCGGCCAAGAGCCTTTCTCGCAAGAGAGAAATATATTTCAATGTGTTATACAAGTTTTAATATCCAACAAAACTAATGAATAAAACCCTAACATGTTCTATTTATAGTATAATACAAATAGGAGTTAAAATGACCAAAAGGCCCTTTAAGCAAAAGATGAATCAAAAACGCCCAAATAGTGTGCCGAAGGGGCAGCCTTGGTGTGTTCCAAGGACCTTCTTCACACTTCACTTGCACACTCTCTTAGACGGGTTCTACACACACTCACATGAATCCGTGATAATGCCTGTATCATCCTCTCTATCTTGAAAGGAATTTGTCCGCAAATTCAAGGCTTCATCACCCGCAAGCTCTCCTCTTTGAATCATCTCTTCATGTCCTTTCTCGAGGTTAAGATATTCAACCAAGGGTTCCATGAGATCATCAAGCATGCTCTTTGAACTTACATGTTCTACAACCTGCACATAAGAAGATTTGATACTAGGCAAAGGCTAGTAACTTGGTTAGTGAGCAACAAAGGCCCTTTGTGGGCAAATCCCATGATCAAGTGATTTTCTTCTTCTTCACCCTCCTCACTCTCGGCTTCCTCTACCAAAACCTCACTAATCATGACTATCCTTTCCATATAACTAGGCACTCCACACACTTTATCAAGCGGCAAAACATCTTCCCCGCCTTCATAAATTTCCACCTCAGCTTTTTGCGTACCATCTTGAGTTTTTTCATCATTTTCATCCGATTCAAGTCCCACCTCCTCAGCAAGATAATACAATTTTCCCTTCCTAAGGATCACATTTCTCTGGTTTGAGCATTCACTAGCCTTGTGTCCCCACCCTTGACATTTGAAACATTAAAATTCCTTATGAGGAGAAGTAAGATTCGATTTACCTTCATTTCTTGGAGGATACTTTTGGGTAGCCTTGGTATTGGCTTGGGCAATCTTGTTCTCAGCTTATTGGGCATTGAATGAGTGTTCCTTGTCTCTGTGCCAATCCAGGCAAGGTCGTTGGTGAACTTTAGACTTGTAAGCCGAGATCTCCCTTTCAACCTCCAATGTTGCTTGGAAGATGCCATCAATAGTGTCAAATTTGTGGAGGGTCATACGTGATGATATGTCTCTATTCAACCCGACCTTGAATTGTATAATTTCATGGCTCACTTGTTCACCTCGATGATCAAGGTTCAACATCAATTGTTGAAACTCATCATAGTATGCCATGACACTTTTGTTTCCTTGCTTCAAGTTGCACAACTTGGCTAGAAGTTCATGTTTGTAGCCCTTGGGTAAGTACCTTTGCCGCATAAGGTACCTCAATCTAAACCATGGAGGGGGTTGTCTCTCAATCAACACATGATTAAACCTCTTTAAATACTCCCACAAAGTGTTTCCATACCCTTTAAGATGAGAAATAGCATAACAACTCTTCTTCTCTTCTATTACATCATTTACTTGGAATATTTTGTCACAAGATGACTCCCAAGAAAGATAAGTCTCGGGATCACTCTCACCCTTGAAGATTGAAAGACTAAATTTGATGGAATTGATGCCTACTTCTCGAGTTTGATGGCCAACCCTCACCTCTTGGCCTAGAGGTTCCCTTTGATAACCATGCCTACCCCTCATTCCTTTTTCCCTAAAATAAATATCATTATATACTCCATATCCCTCATATTGTTCCCCTCTACATAGACAGGTCTATTCGGTTAAGTGGAGCGTGTAATGATGGGATTGGACTTGGAGGAAAGTGAGGCCTTTAGTTAAGTAGAGAGCTTGAGTTTAGTGGTATTGGGGCTCCAAATCTTACATGTTGGACTTGGCGAAGTAGAGGGTGGATTGGTCTATCATGGTATTGGCTTTGGGAAGCATTTGGTGGTTGCCTTGGTGGATTTATCATTTGATGTAACATCTCGGGGGAAATGGTAGGGGAAGTATTTTGATCATGTCCACTTGAGGACACATGATAGTGTACAAGAGTAGAGGGTTGTCTTATTTGGATTTCCACACGTTCCAACCTCCCACTCATAGTAGACACATCCCCTCTCAATGAGGTTACATCCCCTCTCACCGAATTCAAATCCACATGTACCTTCTCCAAGCCTTGGTTTAGGGCTTTAAGGGAAGCCAATATAGTACTAAGAGTATTATTGTCCACGGTTTGAGATATGGATACTTCCATTGTAAAATACCTAAGAAAATACCTACAAAAACAGTAGACAAGTTAGTTTAAATAGCCTCACCACACTCACACACTTTGATTATCTCACTTGTAGCTTCACAAATGTTGTAAGTCGGCTAAGAAACCCATGAGGAGTTGAGGATTGAGTCTACTATTGTTCGGAATAGATTTTGGTTTGAAACTCAAAAAAATCTTGTAGGACTTGAGTCAAGAACTAAAAATGATTCAAATCGACAAAAAGGGCACACAATAATCGTAAACACGAAGAAATGGACTTGAAAACTAACTTACAACCTAGTAGATGATTACTAGCTTGTCAATTAGTATTAGAATCAACAATTGAAACTAAGGGATAAGAAAATGAAACTAAGAATCTAAAATTTAAGATAAAAAATATTGCGTGAACAGTCAAATGATGATGTGGCAGTCCACTATTGGTTGAGTTTTTAAATAATTTTTATTCACCAAGTTGAAGTTTTGGTCAATTCACAATTTGGAATGATGAAATTAGTTATTGTAGGGAAGGGAACTACAAGTATTGGAGCCTTTTCTTTCAAATTTAAACTCAATAGTCTTGACTTGACTTGTACCTTTTTCTCAAAACATGGTCCTTAAATCATGAAAAGTGATTGAGAAGTGATTGAAAAGTCTTTGGGTGGTTGTAGAGTCTTTCAAGACTAACAAGTCCTACACTTTTTACCTTCACCTGTTTAGCTCTAAGATTTACTTTATCTTTAAAAATATATGAAGGGGTGGGGGGGGGGGGGAAGAACATCAAGAACTACAACAACATTCATCAAGAATAACAACAACAAACACCAAGACGACAACAACAACCACACGGCCACTCCAATTCCACAATAGTAAGGACACCAACACACGGACAAGGCTATAATAACTTCAAAGAAATATTCCTTATGCTACCAATTAACAATAATATCACATGACAAAGATTAGAACAACAACAATACATGGCCAAGGTAAATCCACAACAACAATGTTCAACAACACGACCAAGCTTAGTTCACAACAACAACATCAATAATTAAAGCTAAAACTTAGACATAGACTCAATGGTGTTAGTGAAGAATAAAAATAACACTAGAAACACTCAAGAAAAGAAAAAATCTCAGCCAAGACACAACAAGACAACAATTTCGGCCAAGACAAAAAAATGGACAGAATGAGTTCTTTTTTGATTTTTTGGTTTTCTAACACTTTTTTTTTAATTTTCAAGCAAGCAAACCCAAGTTTGATCTTGTGGGAACAAGATCAGCCATGCTCTGATACCAAATGATACAAACCAAACTTGGAATGCACAAAAACACTTCAAAACAGTACACAAACAAGAAGAAATCGAGGACCACAAAGAGAGCAAGTCTCGCCAACAACAACAAGACAAAAATGAGAAGATAATAAGGTGTTTCAACACTCAAATCAGCCAACAACCAAACTAACAAGTAGATTAACAAGATGACAAAAATAATAAGAGAACAGCAACCCATGGTTCAAGATTACAAGACACAAACAACTACAAGATTACAAGAATGTAAAGATAGATAGTGTGACATACACTATTACATGAACTAAGAACCTAAGTGTGTTTCAAATACTAAGACCCTTAAATAATGATAATAGAAACACCTACACTCTTACGTGGACACAAGAGTGACGTCAATCTCCCATGAACCCAATGTTTCCAAGAAAGAATACAACACAAGTAAATCCACACTTTGTGTTGTCCTAGTTTCGGCCAAGAGCCTTTCTCACAGGAGAGAAATGTGTATCAATATGTTATACAAGTTTCAATATCCAAAAAAACTAATGAATAAAACCCTAACATATTCTATTTATAGTATATTAAAAATAGGAGTTAAAATGACCAAAAGGCCCTTTAAGCAAAAGATGAACAAAAAGGCCTAAATAGTGTGCCAAAGGGGCGGCCTTAGTGTGTTCCAAGGCTCTTTTTCACACTTCACTTGCACATTTCCTTCGACGGGTTCAACACACACTCATATGCGTCCATCTGAGTGATCATGACCATACCATATGTTTAGGCACATTAGATTTGTTCCATATATCCCCTCTTCTCCATTGATAGCCGCTTTGGATTGATTATTTGTCCTTATTTTACAGCCAATCATCTCCACAATACCCAGGAGTATATTTTTATTTGATATGACATATCCTATTCCAGTACCAGTTACAGTCCACAGCTGGTTTGCCACCAATCAACCTATAAGATAATTTGCTCAACATACATTAATGACTAAGTTAAATCTTTTAGATGCAAAAAAATTCTAATTATATTTTCATCTTATTCCTTTATCTTCTATCACTTTGAGATGTTCTAATCTTTTTATTTAATTCAGATTTAAATATACTTCAAAATTAGGACAAGATAATACATATCTTGACTAGGAGTCATGACTTAGAAGCATTGTATATGCAGTGCAATTCAACTATTATTAATGGAGCCTTTATTCATTAGATAATAAGTAAAAAGTACGATGTTGTGTTCGGACTAAGTGAATCCTAGAACCTTAAGAGCTAAAGCGAGAACTGGTCACATAAATATATGCATATATAAAGTAAATCAAAGCTTACCTGGATTTAGGGGAAACCTTCTATGGTCGTTTGGGAAGCAGCAAAAAGAGCACTATGAGGATTGAAGATCTCTCGACATAGAAAGAATAACCATTCCCTCAATGGACCAAGCTCAGTAGCTTCTTCATTTTTGAGTCTTATAAGCAGATTGCCTCGCAATAATGTGGGATCCACATCACCAATGTATTCAATTGATTCTTCCAGCAACTGGGACGACCTGCCAATGAGCATCTCATGTTGTTAAGAGTACAAAGTGTTAGCAGCTATCTTGGAATAGGCAATTAGCTTTAGGGAGTTAGTTACTTGCAAGTTGTTTGTTATAATTAACTAGTAGATAGTGAACCTCTTAGTTATGATCTCTACTCATAGAAGTGTTCTAAAAACACCTACTAAATGTAATATTTTTTTGATAACTAATTGAATTATATTGGACTACTCATTCTCTGCAAACTTTATTCTTCTTCCTTCTTTCTTCTTCTTGCTTCTCCACTGATTCAAAAAGTACACACCTCAGTTAATCACACATATGACTACTGATTTCTGTCTCTAAATTCTTGAAGCATCATCACTGCTAAATGCCTCCTTACCTCAAAATTAGTTACCTCCTGATGGTAATAACCTACTAATAATCATCCAAACATTTTTCAAATATCACAATCAAAAAGCACAGTGAAATCTTTCTTTGCCTTATTTTCTACCATAAGACCTCCGAGCAGTTGAAAAGTTCTGAAGTGATATTTAACTCCTTCAGTATTACAAGATATTAAGACCACTAGGATATAATAGGTCTGCCTTCCCCTTTATCTTGCAATCCAAAGTGGTCTTACAATTTCCTAAAACACGATTCCATCTTGTTTAGCAAATCGTATAAAATCAAATGCAAATCACATAATATACGATGCAAACATCCAATATACTCTTTGTCACACATTGCTTCACCAGTGTCATCCTTATTCAATGGAAACAGCTTCCTTACCAAACACATGTACTCAGTAAAATCATGAAATACGCTCATTAAAAACCCCACAAACTCAATTGATTCCATGCTCAATTCTAAATCATGGGATAAATCAACCACTACTACCTCACGTATGAAAAGAAAAAACATCGAGCAATGTTTATAATTCCTTTGTAGTGTTGAGGCTTATAATCCCAATGCCCTCTACTATAGCCCCTACACTTTTTTGACAATAACTATTCAAATGATCATCAAGCCCATCACCTGCTCTCAGTAGCTTACAAAATACTGATACTACTGGACACATACATTGTACATAGTTGTAGGCAACACTATAAATGAATTGACAAACGAACAAATGGATTCACAAGTAACTAATATCTTAGCATTATCTAGATTTCCTCGGGAGTCATAGTTGTGAACCGTACAAGCAATATTATTATATGATCTAAGTCTGAAGGAAAACAAACATTATTTTTTAAAATGTTAGAGATCATTGAAATTAATCCACTGATGAGTTGCTATGCCTTAGCATGATACGTGCTCAACATTGAACCGAGTAGTTGTATCATTTTCTTGACATAGTTAGCCAATGTTTGTTCATACCAGATCATCTACTTTTCCTTGTACATTAGTCATTACGATCAGTTGGTATACCGGTGTTCAACATGATTTTATCATGAACCATCTCAACTAAGTATGTAGAATCAGCTCGAATAACTAGGATTTTTCCTCTGGGAAATAAACGTGCGAAGAACTTAATAGGAGTAGTTGGAATGAAATAACTTGGTTTTTCCTTTTGCTTTTTGATATGGAGGGATGAAGAAGGAACTTGATCGAGCTATCGTTTGTTAGTGGTGGAGCTGTGGTTGTAGATGGTGTCGGTCATGGTGGAAGTTAAGTGAAAATGGTTTTGTGATACGCAAAGACAACAAAAAAATATTTTCTCCAAGTTGAATGAAGAGTAGTGGAGTGGAATTTCTTTAAAACTTATCAAAAGATTCCACCTCTTTTTAAGTTGTGAAGAGACTCCTCACCCTACCATTTTTATTACAACTTGGAAAATCCATTTTCTTGTTGTCATTAGTGTACCACAAAACAATTTTCACTTCACCTCACCATGACCAACACCATCTACAACCGCAGCTCTACCTCATAAACATCAACTCGATCAAGTTCCCTCTCCATCCCTCCAAATCAAAAAGTGAATGGGAAAAGCCGAACCATTTCATTATAACTATTTCTATTCAGTTCTTCGTGCGTTCATTTCCTAGAGGCAGAACCCTAGTTTTTCAAAGCTGATTCTACCAACCAGTTAAGATGGTTCGTAATAAAATCATGTTGACAACGGGTATACCATCTGATTATCAACAGCTAACATGCAAGAAAATGCAGTTGATTTGCTTTGAACAAACATAGGATAACTATGGCATAGAAAATGATACAAATGTGCATCTACTCGATGCAATGCAGAGCACATATCATGCTAAGGTGTGGAAACTGATCAGTGACTTAATTTCAATTACCTCCGACATTTTGAAAAGTAATGTTTATTTTTCTTCAGACTCGGATCATATAATAATGTTGCTTGTATAGTTCATAACTATGACTCTCGAGGATAATATTGAAAAATCATGTGAACATATGGAATTGTTCGTCTCCTCATAAATTTTTCCAGCTTTGATACCACTTTATACGTGTCCAAATAATGCTAAGAGAATAATTATTGTCGAATCCATTTGTTCCTTTGTCAATTCATTTAGAGTAAAACATCTGTACCCCTGAACTATGACCAAATTGCTATGACACACTCCAACTTTATAGGAGTCCCATTACCCCCGAAGTAAATTTTAGCATTTTTTGTCTACCATCTTAACTGACGTGAAAATTTTTTAGCTGACGTATCATCTTTGATGTGGCCTAAATTTTATGTAATAAAGGTGCCACATCTGTATAAAAGGGTGGTAAAAATATGCTAAAATTGAGTTTCAGGGGGTAATAGAACCCTTGTAAATTTGGAGTGTAGTGTAGCAACTTTGACCATAATTCGAGGGGGTACTGGATGCTTATATAATTCTTTTACTGTGTAGCCTACAACTGTATAAAATATATGTGTTCCTATAGTATCAGTGTTTTATAAGCTATGGAGAGTGGTTATTAGGCTTGATGATCATTTGTATTGTTGTTGTCGGAGAAGTATAGGGGCTATAGTAGAGAACATTAGGATCATAAGGTTCCACACTACAAAGGAATTATCAGCATTGACTGATGTTTTTCTTTTTGTACGTGAGGTAGTAATAGCTGAGTTATCCTATGGTTTAGAATTGAGTATGGGGTCAATTGAGACTATGGGGTTTTCAATGAGCACATTGCATGATTTTACTGAGTGACTTGTTTGGTGAGAAATTGTTGCCACTAAAGAAGGATGACCCGAGAAGCAATGTGTATATAGGATGTTTAAATCATATTTTATATGATTTACATCTTATTTTACATGATAGGGTAGACAATATGGAGCCATGTTCATGGGGAAGGCCAACCTATTGTATCCTAGTGGTCTCAGTATCTTGTAATGCTAAAGAAGTCAAAATAGTTCTTTGAAACTCCTTAACAGCTTGGAATTCTTTTGGCAGAAGATTAGGCAAAGAAAGTTTTCACTGTGCTTTTCTATTATGACATTTGCATGAAGTTCTGACGATTATCGATGGGTTATTGAGCACAAAGAGGTATCAGTTTTGAGATGGAGACATTTCGTAATGATGATGCTTCAAGAAGTTAGAGATACAAAACAAGGAGTCACATGAGATGCTTACTGACAGGTCTTATTTATTGGAAGAATCATTTGATAAATTGAAGATGTGCACCCTACATTGCTAGGAGGCGATATATGATAAGTTTTAGAAAGTAGTTTCTCTCGTTACTATTTGATTAGAATAGAGAAAGAGAATTGGGGGAGAGATGAAAAATGAATTCATTTAGCTTTACAATTACGCATATGTGTTATAGAATTGTAATAAATATCATGTGTGATATCTTCGTTAATAACCCCACTTCTTTGGATTATAGACCTATGGTACTTGAAAAGATCTCTCTCTCTCTCTCTCTCTTGGGAATAGCAGTGTGTCAAGCTTCACTTTCATGCCTGACTTATGCATTGTAACACTGAATTTGCACTCCAAATACTTTCTTTTGGTCCTACTCAATCTTAACCATTTAGACTCTAGAATTTTTTTTCCATATCTCAAAGTTAGCATTAACTCCACTATGCATTTCATCAATCATACTATGTCATCGGCAAACAACATACACCAAGGCATCTTATCTTGAATGTGCCTCATCAATTCATCCATCATATGACAATTGAAATGGGCTAAGAGTTGATCCCTCGTGCAACCCATCTCCATTATGAAGTGCTGTGAGTCACCTCCTACTATTTTGACTTATATTTTGAATGCATCATACATGTACTATATCACCCAAATGCCAGCCATTCATACACTTCTATCCTCCAGCCATCCCCATAGAACTTCTCTCGAAACTTGTCATAGGCCTTTTCAAGGACAATGAAATACAATATGCAAATCCCTCTTCTTTTCTTGATATTTCTCCACTAGTCAATAATTTGTGAAAGTAAGTTTGTCATATTTACTTAATAAGGGTCTCTTTCACTGGCACCTTGCATTGGCCATCATTGATGCACTTCACTTGATCTTGGGCCTTTTCCTTTCTCGCCTTAGTGAGCTTGTACATTTTCTTTTTCTGCCTTTATCTTCTAGGTCAGTACAGAGTAGTAAGCTACCATCTTAGCTATTGTAACCGCTAACTTAGCCTCCATTTTTTCTGCCTAATAAATCTCCTCAAGTGATCGTTTCTCCTTCTCGTCCTTGCACTCTACCAACTTTTCATAAGCAACCATCTTTGTTTCTACATATCCTTATACTTCTCCAGTGCAACAGCAATTCCCGGGGAAATAGGATGCCCTTTAGCAGCTCAAACAATTCTTTAACTTCTTCCCTAATGTAACTAGTTGTCTTATCCCAGATGCTTCATAACTATTACTTCTAGCGCCTATAACCATCAGTTTCTCTATCATTTCTCCAAAAACTTATGTTAGTAAGATTCTTAGTTGGGATAATCTTGTAGTCCTTACAAAGGCCTTTACTAACCTTCCTAAAGAGAAAGTAATCTATCTGTTTTACAACCATCATGCTATGGCAAGTAACTAAGTGGTCTTTCATCTTTGAAAAGCATAAATTAACTGTAAATAACTCAAAAATTTTAGCAAAATGCAAAAGAAAGGTTCCACCTACATTTCTATCCCCAAAAACAAAGTTATCATGCACATCATCAAAACCAATAGAATTTGCCCAAATGTGGCTATTGAAGTTCCTGCCAATGAATATGTTCGCATATTTGTGGTATACCCCTTACCATCTTATTCAAATCCACCCAAAAGTGCTTCTTAACCTCCTTATTCAAGCCTATTTGGGGCGCATAAGAACTAATAATATTCAAAGTAGGACCTCCAATGACTAGCTTAATCATCATCATCCTATCTTTAATCCTCCTAACCTACACCACTTACTTCCTAAGGTTCCCATCTACAAAAATTCCTACTCTATTCCTATCCCTCGATCCTCCTGAGTGTCATAACTTAAACTCGTCCACATTCTAAGACTTGGTACCTACCCACTTAGTTTCCTAAACACACGCTATATTACTCTTTCTCTTCTGTAAAATCTTCAGTAGCTCTGTGGACTTCTCCATCAAGGAGCCATATATTCCAAGACCCTACTTTCAGATTAGGAAAAACCTTAACCTACACACCGCTCCTACCTTTCTCCCTTGGTCGTGACTTACGATATGACTCTAGTCTATCATCATTCACCAAAGCAACCAAATAAGGTTTAAACTATATAGGAAAACACTAATTTAAATAAATAGTCTGAAAGCAAGATAGCAAGAAATAATTCTAAACTATAATGGAAACTAGAAAAATAGCACGCATCAATAACTTGAACTAAACCAAAATAAAAAACATAGATCAAAACCTACATTGTTTTGTAAATTGAAAAAGCAATAAAAGAGAACAACACGTAGTATGCTACAAGAGAAGAAGAATAAATATCACAGTAATTATGGAAATGACTTTAGCAAAA